>NC_142798.1:36558472-36823472 GCF_049724085.1 Artemia sp. Qi Xiang Cuo
CCAAGAAGGCAAAATTGGGGGCACAAAGACGGTAGAACCGGAGAGAAACAGTATCATATTGATGAATTGTGGTATCTTGCAAGGTAAAGACGAGCAGAGAGTGTGTACCTAATTTAAAACCTCCCTTTAAAAAGAGCTGATTAAAAAAGTAAAAAAAAAACAACTAAATTTGCTATTAAAGCCCGAAGTCATGATATTAAAAAATAGCTAATGCCATTTTCTAACACATAGTTTAAATTCAAAATCACAATAATAGAATCGGAATGTCTCAGGCAGGGTCAAACTGCCCCGAGACTCTAGGCGGGCGTGCCTCTCCGAAAGCTAACACACAAATATTTGTCCAATTTGAGTCAAAGCTATTCCCGCCGTTTGCCCAAGCCGTTTATCAAAACACTTGGAAACCTATAGGTCTACCCGTTCGCCTGTAAGTTTAGGGGACTTTTCGGTCATGTGTTAATGCTAAAACACGGTAGTGTGCCTGACACTCTAAACAGACACGCCTATTAGGCTTAGGTCTTTTGTTCGCCTCTGAGTCCAAGCAGATTCAGTCTCCCCCCCCCCCCCTTTTGCATACAAGTCTAGTTGACATTGTTCGTCATGAGTTAACCCAAAAATCCAGTTCGTCCCTAAAGTTCTATGACTCTACCTTAGTTCTGCCCTGAGATGGATGGATGAATGATAGACTATCTATCAACAGGGGGAAATGACATCATTTTTTATACATTCCTGAAAAAGGCTTATGCAAGCTCTGCCTCTCACTCAGACTATCTGTCTTGGCTTTTTATTCAATTAGCCATGGATTGATGGTAACTTGATCTTAATTCAAGTTACTATCAAGCCTAGTAGCTATTAAGCCCATGAAATGAATATTTGTGCTCAATTTTGGGCTTTGAGGATGGGTGATAGGATTTTTTTGAAAAAAAAAACCAAACGATATTGCTTTAATTTAGCTCTGTACTTTTCTGGGAGACAATCTTCTTTTTTAAATTTAATATGGACAAAGTTAAAATTAATCATAATATCTTGACAAAAACGGCATAAGTTTTGATATTTACTCCAAGACTTAAATTTTTTCAAAATATTTCGAATATTTGCTCACGTGGCATGATTGAATTTGTCAATGGCTATTAAAATTCCCACAGGATATACTAGCTCTCGAGGAAAGCAAATCTTTTTTCTCGGCTTGCAAGTGTTTCAGGTGACTAGACAATCAAACAAAGAGCTTTCGCTTGAATCTCTAATATTGGTTTTGAGACAAGAGAGCTCTTTTGGAGTTTAGCTCTATAATACCCCCTTTAAACATTTCTTAGAGATATAAGCTCTTTGCTTGAGGAGTTTTTCTCATGATTCTTTCAAGGTCAAAAGCTGGAAAAATTACCCAGAAGGGAATTGACCTTAATGAAAGTCTCATCGGAAAAAGAGAGAATGCTTACCAACTGTTTTCGTATTCTTTCCTTTTTTCATTGTGCTTGCCCTGCTTTTTTAAGGAAAATGATGAGTAAGAATACGTACTGAGCCTATAAAAACTGTTGTTTTTTTTTTCCAACTTTACAATGTTCAGAAAAGGCAAAATAAGTGCGTTAAAAAATCGTAATGAAGCACTCTTTGTGGTAGTTTCTCTTTGTTTTAAGTTTAACTTCATTTACTTGTTGTAATTTCTGCTCTTCTTGGGTTTCACTTATTTATTGATAGTAATTTATGGCGGTTTTACACTTGAATCACTACTTTAATTTATTTTTGCTCTCTTGGGTGTAATGTAGCTCTTTACTTTTCCTTGAAAAACTTCTTTGGTGGAAAAAGTTTTTTTTAAATGAATTAAGTAAAGATTGTCGGTCCTTTTTTTTACAAGCCAATATTCAGGGGACGAAATATTTTGGCACTCTTTTCCTTTTCCCTAGACATAATATTTGAAGCTCCCTTGCCCTCCCCAAAGACTCCTTGAAACTTTGCAATTCGACTTCCCCTCAGCCGTTCCTGACTTATTATGAGACACGCATAGCCTGGGTGGATATATTATCTTTGGATTTACTGCACTATTTCACCCTGAGTAGATTGAAAGTTCAACTGGGACTAATAATGCCAAAACTTCTAGGTGGGTCGTTGATGAACATTCCCCCCTCTTCTTTCTATAAACACAAATGTTGAGTCTCCTTGCCTCCTCCCCAAAACAATCGGAATGTCTCTGCCTGGTCCCTAGAAGTTGTCCCCGAGATGTTACAGATACGCCATTTAATACCTTAAAATATGTTTTCTTTCGACTTACCTCTACCCCTCCCTCCAAGTCAAAGATTTGAGGTTTACTTGGCCCTCAGCATTCCATGAAGTTTTTAACTGGATCCCTAAGCTGTGCATGAGATAATTGTGTATACACTAATTTCGTAACCTGCGTACGTATGATTTCTTTCGCTGTACATTGCTATTTCATTGATAATAGAATCTAGTCCAATAGGGGCTTATTTTTCCAAAAATTGAAATAGACTAGAAACAGAAATGTTTAGACCGTTCTCCTCTGTCTTCTCTCCTGAATTCAGGATTTTACATTCGCTTACGCCGCCCTTCATACTCTCTAAAAGTTCCAACTTGATCCCCAAGGCCGTTCTAAAGATTTTGCAAACATCGTTCTGATTGTGTCTTGATATTAATAAAAAAAAAAACTTTCCGAAAAAGAAGTTTTTCAAAGAAAAGTAAAGGCCTTTTTAAACTTAAGATCAGCAGATACAAATACCTGTTAAAATGCAAACTCAAAATGACCAGAAATTACTATTAAAGAATAAGTGAAACCCAAAATGACCAGAAATTAAATAAAAAATCATAGCAAAAAAAAAAAAAAAAACATACAAGTAATAATGTAAATGAATAAATAAATCTTAAAGCGATTAATGCATAAATTTAATATACAAATCAAGCTTAAAACGAAGAAAAATATTTTGCTGTCGAAGTATAAATGAAACCTAAAACGAACAGAAATTATTATTATAGGAGATTTTAACTGTAATTTGACTGACGCCTCGTTATTGCGTACTTCTATTTTGTCTGGTATTTTTGACGATTGGCTTAGAATATTGCCTAAAGATCTTGATTACACTTACACACACCATTCAAGTCATGTATCGAACCTTGACCATGCAGTTTCTTCTATAAATCTCCAAGTGTCACCTATTCACGTCGTTACTGATTTCCAACTATCACATCACCTTCCAATATCTGCATCTATTTATTGTTCCTCTGCTCAGTTTCCTCCCACTACACAACCACTTCAGCCCTACGCCCAATTTTACAGGGACTGGGAAAATATCCAAGATGACCTTTGTGCTGCAGTAACTATTTATGTCCTCCATAAAATTCATGTTCCGTTCCAGCTGCTCATGGAAAATCCACAAGTTGATGCAAATGAAATACGAATGTTGCTAGATATCTATCTTGCACAAATTTGCCATGCTCTGCAATGCGCAGACAAAGCCAGTATACCTCTTAAAAGTATACGTCGGGGTGTCACAAAGCACTGGTCCAGTAATCCGAGCCTAGTTGAATCTTGGAGAAAATCCAAATTTTGGTACCATTTGTTGCTCCAGTGCGACCGTCCTCGCTCTGCCTGGGTTTCTAACATTCGTCTTTTTACCAAAAGAAAGTTTGCAAGAGAACTATGTATCCACATGAACCAGATAGTTGAAGAGACATCCCAGCAAGCTTTTCTGTCCCAACCTTCCTTCTGGAGAAATGTATCAAGAGATCTTCCTAGGGCCCACCTATCAGCTCAAGTTATTCCTGATTCCAAATGGAATTCATACTTTTCTGCTGATTTCTCCTCACCAGATGCCGCCCTACAGTCCGAATATGAAGATAAGCTTGATAAATTTCTGTTTAGGTGTCCATCCGACAATTTTGTTGTTTCAGCTGAGTCTGTACTGCGAGCAATCCAACGCCTAAGGCGTAAGAAATCTTCTGGCATCGATAAGATCAGCGCTCTTCACATTCTACATGGAAGTGAGCTGCTGGTAAACCATATTGCTCTTTTGATGCAGATGATTGTTACCCAAGGAGTTGTACCGTCTTCTTTCTCAATTGGAGATCTCACTCCAATTCCAAAGAAAGGTAAACTCGCAACCTAGTGCTCGTCCTTCCGCCCTATAACAGTGGCCACTACCTTCTGCAAGCTTTTTGAACTTCTGTTCATTGACCAACTGAACACAAAATGCTATGTTTCACCTAACCAATTTTGATTCCAGCCACTTCTCGGTTGTGCCCACGCTTTGACAGTTGTCGCGATTGCATTGATCGATGCTTATGTATCAGGCGAATCTCTCGTGTTTGTTGGGCATGACGTTCGTAAGGCGTTCGACTCTCTCATTCACGCCGCTAAGCTATTCTCTGCAGCAAAACGTGGAGTGAGCCCCTTATATATCAGAGCCCTTCGAGACATGTATTATCGTCTTAATGTTTGCCTAATACTTCAACCATTAGCTAAAGTTGACGGCTCTCAAGTCTGTGCACCAACCCCTAATATTTTTGTCAATGTTGAAAAAGGTACCCGTCAAGGTGCTGTTTCTTCCGCTTCACTCTTCAATAATGTAGTTCTTGATGCACAGTCAGCTGTTCCCACTTCATTCATCTTTGCCGGTCTAGACTTATCTCTCGTATTTTATGCAGACGACATTCTGAATGTGAGCCGCACTATCCAGCGCATAAGCGAGACTTTCGCAACGCTAAAATCTGAGTAAGCGAAACTAGGTCTTCAGTTCAATGCTGAAAAGTCCGAAGTTGTATTCTTCAATTGGAAGCAAGCGTCACCTAGGGATATTCCTCTCGGAAATAGTAGGATTAAGCCAGTAGATCATATCACCTACCTCGGTCTTCCCATTGGTTCGTTAGTAATGCACACGCGGAAACTATTAATTGCTCACATTGAGCGTAGAGTTGGGTTATCATATGCTTCTTTTGTAACTAATAAGTTGCGGTTCAACCGCCATCTTCTCTCGAAACTTTTTAACTCTGTCGCTCTACCACATTATTTGTACATATCGCCGTTTTGGAAAATGCTCACAAATTCTGACAAGTCAAAAATTAGTTCAGTTTTCTTCCGGTTCGCAAAATATCTTTTACGTTTTCCCCCTTGGACGCGCAATTCTTATCTGATTAGAAAATTCAGCATTGCTGACCCCATTATAGCCGTGGAAAAGCAAATTCGTGCTTATAATTCCCGTTTAATGAAGTTGAATCATCCCTGGTCGTAAGTTTTAACCCATTAGTTAAGATTTATTTGTTCTGTTTTTTTTATTTTATTTTTTTTTTTTTTTTTTTTTAAGTGTTTGTTTTCGCGCTTAGTGTAATTAGTGTTTGGTTGTTTTTTTTTTGTTTTTTTTTACCAATTATAGTTTGATGCAATGATGTTGTTATTATTTATGTTTTTTCAGTATTTAGGAGCCTAAAAAAAAAGAAAAGAAAACAGCAGCATAACTAGAGAGCAGTGTATAATTGTGTTTTTCTTTCTCGTTTTATTTTATTTGTTCTAAGTACTGATTTAGATATTAGACCCCGCGTTCGTCACTAAAAACCACATGTATAACTCCTAAGTTTATGTGTATTGCTTTTTTTTTTTTTTTTTGCTTATTGCTCCGTCTTTTCCTTTTTTGTATGACGGGTTTTCCAATAAATAATAATAATAAACAACCAATGACAGCAAACACACAATAGATACTAATATAAATGCATAAATAAATCTTAGAACGATTGAAACTTAAATTGAATATGCAAATTAAGCTTGAAACGAACAAAAATCACTGCAAACAAAAATTTGGGTATTGCCTCCTTCTCTCACTGTAAAAGTCTAAAACCTACTGCGTCATTGGCGCTTTACTGAAAACTATATGTTTTGAACAGTCATGGAAAATATAAGCAAAATCCAATTGAATATTTGGTCTATAATGATATTAATTGTTGAAAGATCCATCACTAAGATTTTATGAACTGTAATTTTCATTTTCAATGCTGTAAGAACTGGAGAATAAAATATTTGTAATAGCTACAGGAAAGTGCCGCATGACAGCGCTTTGTCCCGAACAAGGCCAAAGTGTTATCAAAGAAAAATGCTGAGAACTGTTGAAAGAGCATTTGTGTATTCTCCTAATTTTATGGGCTGTACTGGTACTATATCATTCGTTCCCAAACATAAATACAATCCATGGAAATGAACGGTTATTATAAACCATTTATCAAATAAAACTAACGGCTATGAGCATCGCATACTAGCGTATAATTTGTTTGGGTTTGGACCAATTAATTTTCTTATGGAAAGGGAAAATTAAAAAAAAAGGTGTCGATCAATGTTATTAAACCCTAAGTGAAATCAAACGAAACGCAACGAACCAGGGTAGGACTTAATGACTGTAGTTGACAAAATATAGCCACTAATGTTCTACTAACTATATTAAAACAAATGTGTAAGCTTGCATCACTCAGACAATGATTTGAGACACACGACGTTTTCGTTATACACGCCCTCTCTTTTTTTATAGGGACTGAGCGGTGGAACCACAGTTTCTGCAACGATGCTCATAGCTAAAAGAGCTGGCATTCCTGTGTTTGTGACAGGTAACCTCCCATTGTTCATCTTATTTTAAAAATATGAAACGATATGTCCGAAATTGTGTCTTTGAAGACAAGAAGAAGCGATGTCATTGTGCCTGAAAATTTTTGAAAAGTGTGTATTTTTACAACAAAGTTTTATGGGAGTGGAATATCATCATAATGGTTTTATTTATAGCCCATCACAAAAAAAAAATTGGGCAGGACCTAGAAAAGACAGAGTAAAAATTAAAAAAAAAATAAACAACAGAAACAAAAACATACTTCGACAACTACGAACACGAGACAAACAGAAATGACCAAAGATAGCAAGACTCCTGGCATTCAGTAGAAAAATCACGAATACGCTTCTCAATAACATCAGCTGGGTTTCCCAGTCGAAACTTTCTTCGCAGAAAAGTTAGTTGTGCATGTTGGCAATTCCATCAAATTCTCTGTAAATTTAAAATAATGGCGGTGAATTTGCTTTCTTTCACAACAGTTAAAAAAAGACCAAACATGAGTAAGAGCAAGTAGGGGCGGAACTGTTAGACTATTATATAACTAAGACCGGTGAACTCTGTTCAAATAAGACTTGTCTGAATCTAGGGATGCATACGCAGCCCGAATCTTACAAGCAAAATTTTTCAGGGCCAGGTGTGCAGTTTCTTTCAGATTTGCTCCAGTAGGCATACCCAGGTAAGTAAGGCTGCTAGTAAAAAGAACTTCAGAGCCAGATAGGCTTATTGAACTTCTATATCCTTATAGTTAAATGGTAGAACAACTGTTTTATCAGTATTAAAATTCAAACCAATGTGCTCATATTCTTTCTTTAAAAGCTCAAAAGTTGAAGAGCATCCGTGGAAAGTGCAGGAAAGGTTCTGTAAGTCATCCGCTAACGTAACTAGCGAGAGATCAAGTTCTTTGAACATAAATATTCAGCTCAGCTTATCTTGAGCACCAGTAACACAATTATTGAACACAACTGGAGAAATCAAAGCTCCTTAGCATACACCTTTCTGCACCCGAAATAGCAGACTACCATCTTTAGTTCCAACTTTCAGATTTCTATACATATATACCCAAATAAATACCGCGGCATCAGCACCTTTCATATGAGCCTCAAGCAAAATTTGCGCAAATATACACGAGTCAAAAGCTCTTGGGACATCAAGTGCACATACAAGAAAGAAATGACCTCGGTCTTCAATGTCCTTTAGCATATTTACAAGTAAAAAGACAGCGTGCTCTCTACCTAAGCCTCGCTTGTACCCGAACTAGCGAGGAGTGGTAACATTTTTCTTCAATGTCTCTTATCACAAAGGATTCAAAGAGCTTAAACGTAGTGCACGAGGCGGTAATGGGACGATAAGAACTGCACATGGAATTATCTTTTTTGCCCTTTTTAAAGATGGGAGTTATTTGTCCGACATAAAATTGCTTAGGGACTACACAGCAGACCAGGATCATCTGAAACAGTAGAGCTAGATGTTGCTCGATTAAACGTGAAGAAGTAGAAAAGGTACTGAAGTAGAATCAATTCCAGAAGAAGATGTCTTCTTTAATTTCGGAATTAAAGAGTGAACATAAGTAGAGAAAACAGTTTATCTACTGATGACGGTCACTTTTTATTTGACCGAAATATCCAGAGTTTTTGTCATTTTTTCCATTTTCTAATAAAAGGATTTAGCCGGTCTTCGAAAATACCTACAGAGTAAACAACACTTGGTGACACTTCGTCTTGTTTGAAAGAGCAAGGTCTGTATGTTTTTCATAAAACTCCTCTGTGCTTCTGTTGTGTGGACTGAACTTGCTCTTGAAATATTCAACCCACTTTTTTCAGGCACACTGGTACCTGTGCTTTGGTAGGCTTGCTAATATATATAATATATATAAGAAACAAAATGAAACAAAATGGCGTAACGAGTCAATTGAAGCAAAAGGAAAACCAAACAAATTTTAATATTTTCAGGTATTTGTCTGGTTTGAACTAAAATATGAAATTTATTGCTGAGACACCATAAATATTTTTGCAGTTTGCAGTTAAATAAAGTTATTTTATTTAAAATTTTCAGGCATTATTCTAGTTTCAGTTGACAAATCAGATTTTTTTCAAAGAATCAGACAGCTAACTAAGTCCAATATATGCAATGGTATGCTCTTCGAATAATCGTCTTTTAATGTAATAAGATAATCATCTATATAATAATTCCTTTTATTACTTCAAATACTATGGGTTACAGGTCGTTCCTTAATGTAAATATAATTAAAATAATAATCTATATAATGATTCCTTTTATTACTTCAGTTACCATGGGCTACGGTTCGTTCCTTAATGTAATACTATTAATAACTTCTACATGAGATTCTCTGGACTGACACCATTTATGATGAACTCTATCGTATTTTTATGTAAAAAATGATTATATTTAAACAAATATTTTGTTTTTAATTATACAATGCACTAGATGTAGCAATATCCTTTAAAATGAGCCATTAAACATAACCTGAACCATTAACCATTAATAATAAAACAGTTCGTGGTAACGAACTGTATAGTAAGAGCGAATCGTTTCAATAGTAACGGAAACTCTAATAAACGGAATTTTAATATCAATAGATACATCAAAAGAATCGGATTTGTATGCTGATCAAGTTTAGTCTTACCCATCAAAAGTTAGGAGTCTGAGAAAAATTTGCCTTATTTTCGAAAAAAGGAAAAAACAGCCCCTAAAAGTCATTGAATCTTAATGAAAATCACACCGTCAGATTCAGCGTATTATAGAATCTTACTGTAGAAGTTTCAAGCTCCTATCTGCAAAAATGTGGAATTTGTGTTTTTTTCCAAAAGAAAGATCACGGATGCGTCTTTATTTTTTTTTTTTTTTCTTTTCACCAGGGGTGTTTGCATCGACCCAGTGGTCCTAGAATGTCGCAAGAGGACTCATTCAAACGGAAATTAAAAGCTCTAGTGCAGTTTTTAATCCAAATTTTTTTTAAAATATCACTTTACAAAAAACTGCATTTTTTATGTCTTCTCATACTGTAGTCTTTTGAATGATATCCGATTTATTAAGTAATAAGACAGTTCGTGGCAACGAGCTGTGCGGTAAGTGCGACTCCTCTCAATAATAACCGAAACTCTAAAAACAAACTCTTGATATAAATAGATACATCAAAAGAATCGGATTTTTATGATCATTTTTAATATTTAAGTTTCAACAAGTTTAGTCTTAGCTTTCTAAAGTTACGTGCCTGAGAAAATTTGCCTTATTTTTGAAAAAAGGGGAAAACACAAAAATGGGGTTTGTTCTCAGTTCAGGGTCACTAACAGGATCTGACTAGTTTTAGGAGTTATGTGCTATTTTGTTTTTTACTATTGGACGTGATCATCTCTTACTAGGTTGCTAGCTACCACTGCAACCCGGATATCGTTAATAACTTACCTAGATATATGCCTGCTTACAAACAGGAAAAAGCCTTAGGCTTTTTCTTCTTTGGAATAGTAAGAGATGAACCTCAAAGAATCAGCCAACAGACTAAGTCCAATATATGTAATGTTTTGTTTTTCTAATATCGTTTTTTAATATAAGTTCGGATTAATTTGAAAATTCAAAAATGCATAATTCTTCTTGCAAAGCTTTGAATCTTTCTCCTAGCTTCCCCGTCTATATCCAACCCGTGATTTGTAGTCAGATTTTGGCATAGCTCCACTTGATCAAATCATACAAAAACTAAACTTATCGCTTGCTTATTCTGCTTTCCACAATAATCTTCCTCCTTAACTACCAACCTATTATAATATTCATAATTCGAAAGACCGCTGTCTACTTTCATCCTATTGAGCCTTCATAATCCCTAAATGTGTTTCTAGTGCTGCCCAGCAATCTCCCATTTACAAATTTATTACTCAATGGAACAAAATGCCCTTCAGTGTTGAACTAGCCACAAGTTTCTGCAAGCTGTACAAAAATATAACAAAACTTGATAATATAATTTAATCTTTCAATTTTTAACCAAGTTGCTTTAATTACCCATGTTTTATTCTTCTATCTTTCTTTTTTTCAGCGTTACTTTAATGTTTTCTGTTTTTTGGTCCTTAACAAGTTCTCTTCTAGGATCTTTATTGTTATTGATGTTTGTGTTATGTTTTTATTCGAATAAATTGAATTGAACTTATAACCGCATTTAAAAGACAAAACTAATTAAAATTGATTTAAAAATTAGAGCTATAAATAATACGCAATTGCTTTTATCTCTAACCATCTCAAAACCGCAAATTTGGAAAGCCTTACTTTCCACGGGGGTATTTTCCACGGGGGTATATTCCACGAGAGGTATTTTCTGGGGGGGGGGGGTAAACGCCTAGAACTGCATCAACGAGTAGGATGCATCAGTTTTACGGTTTGTTCAGTTTTATTTGATACTTAAATTTTGGCATAATTATTCCCTTTTATTTTACTATCATGCATCACGTTATTTTTCATGTTTACTTTCCTATTTTAAGAGCACCTCCCTAATACCAGTGAAACTCTTTTGTTACCTTCTTTGCTTTCTTTTAAGCGTTTTTATTTTTTTTACTGAGTGAAGATATAAACTGTAATTAATACCCCTAGGACCTGATTGCCAATAAGACGCCTAGGATTGTCCTAGCAGGATACACCTCGACTTCCAGGTTTTATAAATATTTTTTAGCTTCCAAGAAGAAATATTCCTCCATTTCATCAGAGTATTTTTTTTGGGGGGGGGGGTTATAGTTTTGATTGATTAATATTATGCTCTCCAACCCTTTGACCTTTCTTGGAAAGCTGAACTTTTCTAATTAGTAAGATAAAGCTCACGTGAAAACAATGAGCAAACAAAACCTAGTCTCTAAAGCTATTCCGAGAAGAGAACATTTTTGTTTAGAAATACTAGCTGGAACTTCTATCTTCTGGTGATTTAATATGATATTAGTTTTGAAATTTAAACCCGGCACTAATAACATAATTTTGCTTCCCAATATGAGTGAAAAGTTGAACAGATATTAGTTTGAATCGAACAGATATTAGTGTTATAGTATTTGCTAGGTCAACATTCCTGAACTGCAATTGAATGTTAAAAACTTTTTTTCGAGGGACTGATTTGGCTAATTAACAGATTCAGAGCAAATTATTTGTCGAGCTCCAAACCAGCGGGTTCAAATATTTTCAAAATTTTGCATTACACTTTTCAAGTTAAAACGGTTAAATTAAAAATAGCTGTAAAGTAAAAGTTTACTATCGGAAACCTTTAAAAAGGCTAAAAGTTGGTTGAATGCTTTTAGAAAAAACACCACTTCAATAGGTTCGCGTAAAGCATTTTTTTTTATCGTGTAGAGCAATCTTTTTTTTACAGTTTTTTTTTAAAGTTATCTTTTAAAGAGCAATTTTTAAAGTTATTTTTTTCCGTGAAAGTTCAACCCAACATTAAAAATTTTGATACAAATAACTTTTCTCAGTTTCTAAAATTGTCAAAAATATATGAACATATCCCAGTCCAATCTGAATCTTGTCAGTGTTCAGGTTTTAATAAGAGGTAAGATCCTATCAGTTACAAAAATAATTACTAATCTTTTCCAACTGGTTGTTAGAGATCCATTACCTTACAATAAACCTAATGACGCTGTTCTTGGATTTTCATTCATCACGGCTGGAATAGAAAACGAAAATTCTGCCTCATTTTCCTTTTCTTAGCTGATTATCTAGATCTACAATGTCAGGCTATTGAACGAATTAAATATTTAACGACAAACATTGTAGCAGCCGACAGGGCAAGGAAGTATCCAATTAGAACAGCATTTATTTAATATTTAATAACAAGTAATATTACTTTAGGTAATTGGTCTTAGATGAGATAAGGCGGGGAAATGAGAAGCTGGGCTATATTTAACTTTGAAATTTAGCATTGCTCCGTAACATTATTTTCCATAGCATGTTTTTGATATAGCTAATTATTTTGTTGTTAATGTTGTTTTCAGTCTTGCTTCTATATAAGATAAGATATTTGTTTCAAAAAATTTCTATCACAAGCCCCGAAGGGCCGAGTTCGCGTTTCGGAGTCATAAAAAAAAAGCACAACCACTAAAAAACTGGCAAAACAACATTAACAGAATTCCAAAACCATTCATTCGTCAAAAATATTAAGCGGCAAAATGTCAGAAAGTTAAAAAGGTAAAAACTAAAAGAGTGAAATAAAATTAGCGTTAAAAATGTTTAAAAGAGAACATATAAAACGGGGAGGGAACAAAGAATCAAACGAACATAAAACTTGGGTATCACCAGTACCGAAAAAAAGAAGCGAAAAATAGCGGTTTCAGTAATGATGCGGACAAAGGTTTTTTCATACCTGGAGGTAAAGCAACGGATAGGGGACAAGATAGGAACGGGTTCAGAAACAGTGCGTGGCAGGCGATGTCTGGGTGGGGAGTGTCTTTTGGGGAAAATGTTTTCCGTGCGAAGGTTTATTATTTCATTTTTTTTTTTGCAAAATTGAGGCACAACGTTCCTCTCCTGTGCTCAAGAGTTTCCAGCCTGGCCATTTTAAAAGGAGCGAGTATTGTATATTAGCTCCTTTAAAAATTATTCTCAGGGCTCTTTTTTGAATAGATTCAATTTCTTCTGATTGATCACGGGAGATGCCAGGATGCCAAACTGGACAAGCGTATTCAAGATGCGGACGGACAAAGGAAGTATAGATCCTTAAAGAATGGGATGGGGGGATGTTAAATTTATTCAAGAGCTTGAGGAGAGACTTGGGTGCGTTAGTTCTATGGACAATATCCTTTACGTGGATATCCCACTTTAAATCAAAAGAAATTATAACCCCAAGTAATTTAAAGGAAGACCCAGAAATATCTGGGGGGATAGGGTTGAGGAAAAGGGGTGAGGTGTTAAGGAAATATATTGGCATTATCATAGATTTTGAGGGGTTTTCTCTCATGTATAAGTCCATAGTGTTATTTGCAATATTATTGAGAATGCTTGTAGGGTTGTTATTAAGTTTCTGTAGCAGGTTTCAACAACCGTTAGGTCATCCACAAATTTCCATCTGTCAGAAAATTACTTAGAGAGGCTATTTATCATAACTGAAAAAAGGAGGGAACTTAGGAGAGTACCTTGGGGTACTCCATTGTGGACAGGGAGGGGACTGGAATAATGATTATGATATTTGACTACATGTGATCTACTTGATAAAAAGGAGGCAACTAATTTAACTAGGAAAGAATCAATATGTAAATCAGTTACAAGTTTCTCAACAAAAATATTGTGGTTGATAAGGTCAAATGCTTTTTGAAGGTCAATGGAAATTCAATTTAGAGGTTTTTCGAGAATTTTCCCAATTGAGTCAATAAGAAAAACAAGGTAATGGGAAGTAGAAATGCATTTGATGTTCCCGAATTGTCTGACGTCAGTAAGAGATAGGATTTTTTCTTTTAGCCAATCTGCAAGGAATCCTTCATATAGTTAGAGAATTTAGGAGTGAGTGAAATAGGGTGAACGCCTTCAAAACTAGGTTTTCCGTCTTTCTTTTTCAAGGGGGTTATGAGACCGTGTTTCCAAATTTACGGATATTGGCCAGACTCAGTAATCACCTTGAAAATAACAGACAAGGACTTTGAAAGGAAGTCAATGAAAGCACTAATAAGAGGAAACGGGATATCTAATGGGCATACTATATTGTATTGCTCTATGTTCTTTTATGTGCTATGGTTTTTAAAAATTACTGATTATTATTAAAGGACATTTAGATGAAACTATTACCCAATCAAAAAAGTTCCTAAGCATAGTAACCTCAATTTCTTAAATAAGAGGGATTTTATTTCTTTTAAGAATTGACGTGAGGCATTAAGTTTTACTTACTAAGGTTGAATGTACACTTCCAAATTCAAATTCGCTTTTAGTTTGTGTGTATGCAAGAATAAAAATGCTTTTGTTTACCTTGAATTGGTATTTTTCTCATGAAATTAAGCCATGATTGTTTCAGGAGGAATTGGCGGAGTCCATCGTGGCGTCAATTCAAGCTTTGATATTAGTGCAGATCTGACAGAACTAGGAAAGACGGCCATTACTGTAATCAGTAGCGGAGTAAAATCAATTCTTGATATTGATAAAACTCTAGAATATTTGGTGAGTATGATTGGACTTTGGAAAGAGAGAGAGAGAGAGAGAGAGAGAGAGAGAGAGAGAGAGAGAGAGAGAGAGAGAGAGAGAGAGAGAGAGAGAGAGAGAGAGAGAGAGAGAGAGAGAGAGAGAGAGAGAGAGAGAGAGAGAGAGAGAGAGAGAGAGAGAGAGAGAGAGAGAGAGAGAGAGAGAGAGAGAGAGTGAGAGAGAGAGGGGGAAATTTATTAAAACAACAAAACACAATAACTACTAGAGAAAAAAAAAACAACATAACAAGTACTTTAGATTTCAGTTAAAAACTCTGTCCCTAGAAACCTGGGTTAGATTAGATTAATTTATTACAAAAATGACCTAGTTAAACATGATCCATAGGTAACAGCCCATGGGAAGACATAAATTCACTGGCACTGGGTGGTTACCACAAACTAATTCAACATACTTAAAAAATTACTTTTAAATTTCTAAGTAAATTTTAAACTTTATTTTAACACATAGTGATGAACACTCACAGAAAACACAGAAGAAAAAAAGAAAAGAAAATAATAACAAAAGAAAATGAATAATAACACCAATCTCTGACTCCTGGCTCCTCACCCCCCTAATAATTTTTTTTTACTTTTTTTAAACAAATGCTGGTGTTCAGCCGCCTTAACACTATCTGGGGGGAATTCCATACCCTCTGGACCAGATGTTTCATTTGAAATCCAGTACGACTTCCACTCCTATGCCTTTAATTTCCTAAAACAAGCTACTGTATTATTAGTTTCTTTAACGTACCCCCCTATCAAACGGACTGCCTTATTCTGTAATACCTGTACACGCCTAAAATTACCAAAAGAATAGCTAGTCCATAGTCTATTGCTTGTACATACAGCCGTACAATATATTGGGGCTAATAGTCGCATGATAAAGAAGCAAAATCACCCGACCTGGTAAAAAGTGCTTAAGTCGACGTGTAATTCCAAGGCCCTCTTGCAACTTTTGATGACACAAGATCACTGTGACGTGATTATTTTAAAATGTTCTAGAGAATTACCAAAAAATAATATTCGCCCCCCGAGATCAATGGGCTTACCAATTCGACTAAAAACCATAAAACTTGTCTTTTTTACATTAACGGCCAACATACTTAAAGACGTAAACGCACATAAATGATTTAATACCATGTTTGTATTATTGATTAAACTCATCCACAGAAACACCACGAAAAGAAATAGCAGTGTCATCTACATAAACCAAATATAATAGCGGACTTAGCACAGAACCCTGCGGAACACCACAATTCACAAGATATGGACCGCAGGTTACACTATCAATTACAACCTTTAATGTCCTCCCCTATAAAAAATAATCAAATCAATTAAAAAAAGCTCCTTTAACCCCTAAAAGCTTTAATCTATTTAATAAAATACTAAAATCAACCGTATCAAATGCCTTTTTAATATCTAAAAAAACAGTGAGAGGTATTTGTCCACTATCAAGACACTGATTCACAAAATCACATTGGCGTAACACCGCATGTGTAGTTGAGTGACTTTTGCGGAAGCCGTACTGAGTATCACTAAGGATACCGTGATGTGTCAAATACTGGTAGAGTCGTCGATGAACAACTTTTTCAAGTACTTTCGGGAAAAGGGGAAGGATGGAGATTGAAACTGGAGGCCAATCTCCATCCTTCCCCTTTTCTCGAAAGTACTTGAAAAAGCTCTTCATCGACGATTCTACCGGTCGGTGATGTTTGTTTTAAGTTCAATTCTCATTGTAACTTTATTTTTAAATTTTAAATGTGCATAATCTTTCTTCCTTTATTAGTAATAATTGACCAAAAATACTCATTCACTCTTTGGCCATCTACATTTTATAACTGGTGAGTAATCCCTTTACCCATAGATACTAAAACGAAGTCCTTTAACTCGAAACACAAACTCAGATAATTCCTTAATATGTTTAATATCTTCGGGCACATCTAACCAACATTTAGGTCCAACATGCCTAAAAGAAAAGATGGATGGCATCGACGGAGCAAAAGGCGTTTGGACATTCTGAACTTGTCTTGTTAAATACTTATGGACCTGGTTTCCTTGCTGAAAAATAGCGTTAACTTTTTCATAAATTTCTCTGACTGAAACACGACTTCGGACAGGACCTAAAATAGGCAAAGCTGAATTTTGCAGCACATGAAGAGGACGAAGGTGAAGAGAAAATGAATTTGACCAAACGGCACAACAATAAAAAAAGATACGGATGTACAAGAGAGAAATAAAGGGTACGAAAAATCACGACTGTAAACATGTTTTCAACTTCTGCAACATTCCAACATTACGGGGAATCTTAGCACTAATAACCTCAATATGTATTTTTAAAGACACCGTCTCATCTATATACGCTACTAAGTGCTTAACCTCAGCATTCCTGGGAGGAATAACGTCACTTGAAGTTAAACCCTGAATCCACGGATAGCAATTCTCGGAAAGACCATAAACAACAACTGATGACTTACCAAGATTAATAACTAATCTGTTGGCCTCTTGCAAAATTTGAATTTGACTTAGACCTTCTTTCAGTGTCCACATTAGCTGAATGTCAGTCTTGGCTGCAACTGTGAATTGCGTGTCATATGCAAGCATAGCTAGAATTTTCTAACTGAAATTTCACTTCTAGTCTGTCCGCAAGGCAGTTCAACATCTAGATCATCAACAGCATTACAGAAATCATTAATATATACAAGGAAAAATAACGGGCCGAGGGAAGATCCTTGTGGCATTCCATGTTTCACTTCCCTAAACCCTGAAATTTCACCATTAGTGGCCACATACTACATTCTACCAGTGAGGAAAGATTGAATGAATCCCCAAGCCTTGCCGCGAACACCAGCACTGACCAACTTCCTAAGCAGTATTCTGTGGTCACCACAATCAAATACTTTCATCATTTCCAAGAGCAGAGAAACAACTTTCATATTAATATCTAACGAATCATTTATTGTTGTTGTCAGAAACAAAAGACCTTTTTTTTTTTTTACGAAAGTCGGATTGGTTTTCATGGAAAAAATTTCGGGCCTAAGAAAAACTTGCCAGTCTTCTACAGAAAACTTTTCAATAATTCTAGAAAACGCTGAAAGTAATGAATGTAGTCTATAATTACCAGGGTTGTAAAGGAATAATCTTTGCACGTTTAAGACAATCGGGAAGTACACATTTCTGAAAACACAGATTAATCAAATACATAAAATCTGACTGAATCGGACTAAAAACAAACTTGACAGCTTTTAACGGAACACGATCAATACCGGTTGCAGAATTACTAAACAAGGCAAGCACTTCCTTTAACTTCGTCATGGTCACTGGTTTGAGGTATAACGAAACGTCGGCATCTTCTGGTAGATATCTCTCCGATATTTTCCCATTCTTGCGCTACTAATATTCTTAGTTACTTTTTCAGCAATATCGGTAAAATGGTCGCATGTCTGACTCGGGCTAATTGAATCTGGGAACCTTTCATTGTTCTTTTATGTCACCTCCGTAATATCCCTCCATGTTTTTGCAGGACTTACCTCAGCACTGACTTATATTTTGCTAATAGTATCTGGTTTTCCCCCAAAATGGTGGAAACAATTTCTGAGGTTGCGGGTCACAAATTTACTTTCACAAGATCCATCTTTAAGTCCCTTTGCTTTATAGTGCGAACATTTGATATGCCAACCTCTTTGGGAAATTGCACGTACACTTCGTTTTTGAACCGCTTTTGCCAATTGTGCGTATACATCTTCTCCGACCCATTTTGATCAACGGTGCTTGCGCTGAGCGTTTGGCCCCATTTGGTCAGCAGTATGCACGGTCTTCTTCAGACCCTTGCGGACAATTCTGTGTAAGCTCTGTCTACGACCCCTTTTGTTCAACAGTGTCTACACTCTCTTTCGTACCTTCTTTTGTAAACATTGTCCACGATTCGTTTCCACCCCATTTTAATAGATATTCCCGATTATTTATCTCCAACCTCCTTGGGCGAAGAGCTTATTTTAAGTTGAAATCGTCTAGTACCTCATTTATTTTTTCAACTGATTCCAGAACGGATTGGGCTTTCTCCATACCCTTTTGGAAACCTCTCTAATAGCATGCAACTCCATGTAGAAAAAAAAAATATATATAATACAGAATTGCTTGCTAAATTAGAAACACTTGAGGAAGAGATTTATTTTTATCTTCCAAGAAATGTTTCTGAATGAGTTGTATAAGGAAAAAAAGAGCAGTAAAAGCCTCAGTGGAAAAGTTTTACGGCGCAATAAAACATGGTTCAAGTGTAGTTCCATTTATTATTGAACAGTATTCATAATAAAATATGACAGTAAACTTCACCACATACTGAACAGGGTTTTTCTCTCTTAAAGAAAAGCTTCTTGTATATCTCTTGTAAAATACTGCCTTTGGATTTGAAATTATCGATTTGTGAAGTTGTTTTGACAATTAGCAATAAAATTTTATAAAAGACACGATAATAACCTAGTGGTGCACAGTAAAATTCCTTATTGTGATACAACAAAAGAAAAAAAAAAAATTTTTAACTGAAAGTAAAGAGCAACGTTAAAACTCAAAACAAACAGAAGGTATTCCGTATATGAGGGGATCTGCCCCCACCTCAACCCCTCGTTGGATACGCTAGAGTTTTAAGGGCTTTAAAAAAGCGTCTTATCAAACAGTTTGTGGTAAGGAACTGTAAGTAAGGAGTGACTCGGCCCAATAGTAACCGAAACTCTAGAATCGGAATTTTGATAACAGTAGATACATGAAAAAAATTGAATTTTTGTGCTGATTATAAATGTATAAAATTCATTAAGTTTAATACTACCCATCGAAAGCTACGAGCCTGAGAAAATTTGCCTGATTTTAGAAAACAGGGGGAGACACCCCCAAAACTTAAGGGATCTTAATGAAATTATACTATCAGATTCAGGATATCAGAGAACCTTTTATTGTAGAGGTTTTAAGCTTCTTTCTACAAAAATGCAGAATTTTGCATTTTTGTCTGAAGAAAGATCGCTGCATGGAGGAATTTTCTGCGTGGGGGGGGGGGGGGTAGTTCCACGGGGAGAATTTTCCGAAGAGAGAAGATTCCTGGGGGAAATTTTACTCGGGGGGGGGGGATTTCTAGGCATGATTTTAAAAACGGTCAGAATTTAAATGAAAAATGGGGTATATTATATTTGTTAGAACACAAGCCCAATTTGGTCTTCCAGTCGTACAGTTTAAAAATCATTGCGTGACTCCTCTTCCAAGAAGATGATATGTGCTTACATTTTTTTAAAGGGATAGATTTAGGAGGGGCGAATTAGTGGAGAGCCACCTTCCAATATTGGATCTTCAATCCTTCAATTGAAGATCCTCGCATGGTTCTTGTTCAATAAGATTCAAGATTCCCACTTTTTGCCTAAAAGTTTATATGTGAGGGGTGCTGTAGATGGGGTAGCAAGGGCCCATTTTTTTCTCCGGACTGTATTTGGAGCTAAACAGGTCTTAGCTTGTTAGTGAGCACAGTCATTATCCAATTTTTCCTGATGTGCACTACAACAAAGAATTTATTTTCAAAATGACTTACCTCTTGAAAAATTCTCGTATAAAAACGCTGCAATATACATTCGTCAGCTTTTCAAGGAGTATTGATCGGCGTTAAAAAGAACAGAGTTTCTTTTTTTTAAGTTTTTTTCTTGCCTTGGGCCAACTTTTTAATATCCTCACTAAGAATGGAGCAAAGGGAAACCTCCAACTACTTTAGCAATGGGAGAACCATTAAAGTCTAGGAGACACACATGACACCATTTGCCTGTCTCAGTCTCAAATACAAACATAAAATAGCAAACTTAATCAAAATCACAAATAGAAATGGCTTGTAAAAGTGGATAGCAAGATTCTGGAACCGTGGGAAAATGCTTCTTTTATTGGGGCGGCAATTTTTCTGTTTAAGGCTCTTAGCAAGTATTTTGGCAACGGGACCTGGGAATTGTCACAGATTTAACGCTCGTTTAGATTTGAGTCCAACTTCAACTGTGGCCTCATAGCTTACCTGCTTAAACGGAGCTTTTCTCTCGAAAGCAGAAACATGGTACAGAGAAATTGAAGAATGGTAGGATTTTAGGTCCACACTTTCCGTAAAAACAACGGAGGTTAGACCCTTGTCAATTTCTTACAATAAACTGACATTGGTGGCATAAGAAAAAAAACAATGCAGGACAAAACTAAGGAATTTCCTCCTCAAGACATATACTAACAGGGTCTTTGGTACCACAGACCATTTTGTTTACTAGGTTGGCTTCTTATCTAGTTTTGTGGTTGTCGAAAATGTGTCTGACAACCTGGATAGGTATCATCCAGTCCCTTTGCCAAATCTTATCCGTAAGGTCAATAAAGCTATCGTGTTTCATGAATCACCATATCTCTGGACCCTTTATTTAAGTTTTAAATTTTTCCGTCAAAAATGGCGAGTCAAACCTCGTCGTTTCAGGAACAGAAATGTATTTGGAACCAAAATTTTAAAAAAAAAAAATGCTTAATAACATATCCCAAATCAACCAAAATCGACCGTGCAGAAGTACCCTTTTTTTAGGGAAAAAGAGGAAAAGGGGGGGGGGAGGGAATTCGAATTTAATTTCCGAAATATTTTCTGGATTGAAAGGTCGTTTCAGCGAGGCCAGAAGGGGTAAAAATACCTTTCGTCGTATTTAATAATACTATACATAATTGAGGAAAATATATAATTGAAAGGTCGTTTTTTATTGATTCAAGTCCAGGGAGACCCATTTTTTTCAATTATGTATTATATTATTATAATACCACAAATGGTATTTTTATCGAAATACTTTGTGAAAGTCATTATGACAAAGTCTATACTAAAATACATTTCAGAATATTTTCCAAATTCAAGCACACATACAAACAAGCAAAAGGGTTATTTTATTCACCATATAATTGGCGTGTTGAAATCGAAACCAGCAGTGTTTTTGCTTTTTTGAATTTTCAGAACTTTGTTCATGGACTTGTCAGGCCGGCTTCTGAACAGTTAAAATAACTTTAAAATAGGAATAATAATAAAAAAAAATAGCAAAAATGGTTAGCCAGGTCAGTGCCAAAATTGAGGTGGACCACCAATACATTTACGCCAAATACAATAAAACTTTTATTGCAGAGCACGTGGAGGTAAGGCTAGTCTTTTGTGATGGACGATACTTTCATCACACCATGTCTTGTTTCAGTTTTCTCAGCTATTACTTTGATTTACGTCAAGAGCTATTCACAATTCATTAAAGGCGGTCCAGGAATACAAAATTCCCTTCGGGACTGGCCTAAGATATTTCCTTGTTTGATAAGCTCGGCGATGCCATGTTTCCTTGGTTACTTGAGAAGATACCGGACCAAAACATCCCAAGGATGGCTTTATGTGAAGAAATAAATAGCGAGGAGGAAAAAAGTATGGAGATGGAAACAGTCGATCATTTTTATTGCTCTTGGAAGGACGCTGTTGGAGCTACATACCTTAACAAAGAATTTTGATGGGTGGTCTGTAATTGGGGCGAGAGGAATGGCATTGGAATATGAAATTACTGAGAAAAATGAAGGGCAGAGCATTGTTAATGGTGTTACTTAATCGAAAATAGGAGAAAAGAGCTTCTATGAGTGGCTAACATTGTTCATTTCTTTTTCGTTTTTTTTTAGCTTTTGGTGGTTTCAAATGCGGGCTTATACCCGACAGTTTTGGCAATGCTGTTAATCTTCATATTTCTGGTCTTTCTTCGTTAATCAGAAAAGTTTTCCGGGGAAGGGGGTCCGATGCCTTTAAAACTGCAGTTTATGCACACTTTTTTGAACCATGTAACCAGTATCCCACTTTGTATGTATGTATGCTTTGGATGTTTAGGCTGCGTTCTATTCTTTTTCTTTTTTTTATAGTTGACATTATCCTATAGATTTGAGGAAAGGAGAGGTCTAAAGTCAAGCTAGTAAAACTTAAAAACGGACCTTTTATGGTCCCACAGCTTCTCATTCTGTTGATGATCTTTCAGTCCCCATGTGAGCCTAGAAATATGGTAGTTTCTATTCATTTGTTTTGTACAAGGCTGTCCTTGGTAATAGTCGCTTAAATGGACTGACTCGTGTATTCTATTGCACGATTGATGCATTGACTAGTCATATACATGGGCGTAGGCAGCATCTTGTGTAGAGGGGGGCAGCCGCTTCTGTGAGGGAGGGGGGAGGGATCTTACTAATACTTTCCCAGGTCCTTTGAATATAGGTCTTTATAAACTAGTCATTCTATATTTTGTTAAGACTAGGCCTTTAGCATTTTCCATGTTCTACTTTTCCCTCAACAGTATAATATAATAGACCCACTATCATACTTCCAATTTCTAGAAAGCATAACACCACAAAAGTGATTTGACACAAATCACAATACGGTTAGATAACAGCTTCTTCTTCTAAGAATTCAATTCAAAAGTTCACAGTAGGGCAAAATTAAATATGAAAATTGGAATAGGGGAGACCGGCCCACGTTTAGCTAAAACAAACAGTCTCAATATAACAACCTATGGGGACTTCTGGTGGATTATAAAAGCTCTGACAGATGGCAGTGTATGTTTTAAAATGTCTGGCCTTGATTAATACTTTTACCAATAATATCAAATTGAATCACGTATTATAGTGAATAAATCTGGAATTTTGTTCTATTTTTGTCTGAAGGCCTACGCTTAATTACGAATACTAGAAAACTCACGTTGTATTCTGTTATTATTTGCCTGTTTTTTGCAGATTCCGAGACGTGCCATCTTCACCAGTTTGTTGTTAGTATTTTTTTTCATCCTACGGGATGGCGAACTCCCATGTTTGGCCACAATACCCGGGGTAAATTCGGCATGCCGTACCAAGGTGTCCGAAAGTGGGCTATGCTTGTAAAAAGCTGTGTAAACAGCATATTTTAAGGGTAAAGGCAAGTCAAATACCCAATAATTGATCAGCTTTGGCATTGTTTAGCTCTTTCAGACCAGTTGGTGAACTGGAATTATATTGGTTGGTGTTAAATTTCATTCAAGATAAAATGCTTAAAAGTAAAACAGAAGAGAAAAGAAAGAAAAGTGGCTGTGATGCAGAAGAAAACAGAACAGCAGTTTTTTCTTTCTAAGAAATCAGTTGGATTCTCTGGAACTGCCATGGGTGTCCCTAGAGGAATGCTGCAAGACTACATGAAACAAGTTGAGAAGCTGAATATCCCTCCAAAACCTGAGTTTCTTTACACCCTTTTACAACACATAATAAATATTTACAGAGGAACAAGACAAAGGACTAAAAACTTACTTGAAAACGATAGCTGATGTGCATTTCGACTTTATTCCCCTAGAAGCATGTAAATTTGCATACACTTATGCCATTATTAAGAGTATAAAAGTATCGGATAACAGGAATGCAAAGGCAGTGGAGGAATTGCAGATAAAGATTGGTAGCGTGGTTTTATGGATTGCCTTAAAACTATCAGTAAGAACGCCAGAAGATATAAGCCTATGACGGACAACTGCTTTCAACCGTCACAGTATATGAACTTTTTTTAACAACCTGGAGCGAGGCCTATATAAACAAATGTTCAGACCACAAGAAATTTGGAATGTTGACGAATCAGGTCTGAAAACATCCACAAGCCTGGTAAAATTATTGCGCAGCGAAGCCTGAAGTAAGTAGGGAAGGTCACGTTAGCAGAAAGAGGTCAGTTAACCACGTTTTGTGTTGGTGTTAATGAGTTGGGAACACACTCCCTCCTTTACTTATTTCCCCACAAAAACAGTGTCCGGAAATTCTCCTCAGGGGAGCTTTACCAGGAACCATCACGATCGGCTCAGAAAATACTTCTGGCTCGATAACTTCCTCTCATTCTTTGCTTTACCTGCAGCATTTTATTAATCAAGTCAAACCCTCCAAACAGTCACCTGTACTTATGAAATTAGAACACTAGGTCAGCTGATACACCATTGAATTGCTTGATCTAGCTAAAAATAACAGTGTTGTCCTTTTAACTGTTCTTCCCCACACTACTCACAAACTACAACCTCTAGAAATTATAGTCATTGGGCGCCTTAAGGACTACTACAATCAGGAACTCGCAAATTTATGATTGCCCATAAATATAAAACTATATCAGTGTATAACATTGCTGAGCTGCTGAGGAAAGCATATCCAAAGGCTTTCACTCCTGAGAATATAGTCATTGGAATCAAAACAAGTGGGGTCTACCCCACTAACAGAGATGTTTTCAAGGATTATCAATTCTTCTTGTCATATGTCTGAGACAAAATGCCTACCTCATCTAGTGAAGCACTTACCAGAGAAGTTTCTATGTTCAGCGCAAGTCCTCTGCGACATTTAGACTCCTTTAACATAAACCCCGAAACAGACACAGCACAGGTTCTGTCTCTAAATGAGAAGCAAAAGTCATCATATGATTCGTTAAAGAGATCGTCCATGCAAACCCCTTTCCAAAAGGCTCAACACGAAAAATCAACAGGAAAATAAATACGAAAAAGTCAGAAGTGCTCACTGACACCCCCATGAAAAAACGTATTACTGCTGGGATAAAAGCTGTGTCTGCCAAAAAGCCTTAGTCCTGGAAAGGAAGAAAGTCAGAGAAGTGAAAAGACTAAAAAGCAAAAGGCATGTTTCTCGCAACAAGAGTTACAATTAGAGTGACAATTCTGACGTAGATGATCCTGTATACGACAACTCTTCAGACCCCAGCATGGACATTGAAGACGAGCCCCCTACCAGCAATTTCTAATTTGGCACCGAGAAAGTCAAGGCTTCTGATTAAATTCTGATTGAGCTGAAGACCAAGAAAGGGAATTCTGTTCACTATATTATCATTATCAAAAAAGAAGTAACTCAAGAACTTAAGGTCCAATTTTTGAAGGAGACTGGAGCAAGAGACTTTGCGCTAACTGACGAGACGGATAGTATCTTAAAGACAGAATTTGAAATGAAGCTACAACCACTAACATGTGGAACATCAAGATTAGCGGAGCGGCTTACTTTTGATGTTGATCAGTCAATTTATAATTTGAAATTAATACTCTTTAGTTTTTTTAAACCTTACTGAAATTGATTTTGTAGTTTTTTATACTGCCTATCTTCTTTCTTAATTTTAATGCCGAAAAACAAACTTTAATATTCCCCTGGTCACTTTTCTTTGTCTTTTGTCCGGTGGCCAAACGTAAGCCAGAGACGGCCGAACCAGTGTCGGGGTGGCTCAGGTTCGGCATTCTTGACCACTTGGATAGAGAGGCACCCAGGTGGAAAAATGGCGGAGTATTTCTAATTGTCTTTTTCATGGATGGTATTGAATGAGTTACTTTTGCTTTGGCATGCTCGGCAACTTCTTATCACTTGAATCAATTCATGGAGAATTAAACAAGTCAAAATGAGCCGATCGTGGGCCAGTCTCCTATCTGTATATCAGACCGAAAATCAATATTGAAGATCGAAATGTAAATGTTGATATCGTAAACGACATTTTGAAATTTCTGTTTATTTCCAGCTTTTTTAACCATCTACCAGGTAACATCCAGCAAAAAAATCCAACATACGAAAAGTCCTCGTTAATATTTAGCGTAAATTTAAAGTTCTAAAGGGAGGGGGGCAGCTGCACTCCCTCGTCCCCCTTCCCTACGCCCATGATCATATATTGAATAGTTAGACAATGATCGCCTGATAGTAAGATTCAGTGAAGTACAAAATATTACTCTCGCTATAAACTGTCTATTTTCATATCTTTTGTTAGAGTTTCTCGGGTTTTATACTGACGTATCTTTATGCTCATCAATCTGCAAACAGACCAAAACTGTTGCACGTGTTTACATTGTTTACAGTAACAAAACATTAATGTATTTACACCAGCTTCCATCTGTTAGCCTTAGTTTGAAATTTAGTATGTGAATAAAAGTCTGAAGTATCAGAGGCAACGCTATAGCGTTGCCTATAGTAAAGGCCATACGGCTGCAATGTTTTATTATTTATTTTTCCCCAGAGGCACTTCATATGGAAGGGGTCGTCGTAGAAACTTCAAAGGGGGCTCATTCGATTGGAAATCGAGAGTTCTAGCGTTCTTTTTAATAATCGAAAGTGATTGGAGGGCAACCCGCACACCCACCCCCCACGTCCATCATTCCCCCAAACACATCCAATCAAAATTTTGAGATAGCGACTTTGTTCAGCGCAGTTGATTTCCAGATAGAAAATATGTTTTTGACGAGGACACTCCCCCACAACCCGCAGGGCAAGGGTTTTAAGTTATGCCCTGGGGACATATAAGGTTTTTATAGAAGGTCTTGTCGTAGAAACTTCAAAACAGGCTCATTCTATTGGAAATTCAAAGTGCTAGTACCCTTTTTAATATTCGAAAGTGATTGGAGGGCAACTAGACCCCCACGCCCATCATTCCCAAAAACATATCCAATGAAAATTTGGAGATAGCCTTTTTGTTCAGCGTAGTTGATTTCCAGATAGAAAATATTTTTTTGAGGAGGACACTCCCCCGCGACCCTCAGGGCAAGGGTTTTAAAATTCCCTGGGGGCATATAAGGTTTTACAGAAAGCGTTGTCGTAGAAACTTCAAAAAAGGCTCATTAGATTGGAAATTCAAAGGGCTAGTGCCATTTTAATAGTAGAAAGTTATTGGAGGGCAACCAGCCCCCCCCCCCTCGTCCATCATTCCCCCAAACACATCCACTCGAAATTTTGAGATAGCCATTTTGTTCAGCGTAGTTGATTTCCAGGCAGAAAATACGTTTTTGAGGAGGACACTCCCCCACAACGCTCAGGGCAAGGGTTTTAAGTTAAGCCCCGGGGGTATATAAGGTTTTTACAGAAGGTGTTGTCTTAGAAACTTCAAAAAAGGCTCATTCGCTTGGAAATTCTAAGGGCTAGTGCCCTTTTTGATAGTCGAAAGTGATTGGAGGGCAACTAATCCACCTCTCACGCCCACCTTGGGGGCATATAAGGTTTTGTATAGACAACGTTGTCGTAGAAACTTCATAAAGGGCTCATTCGATTGGAAATTTAAATGGCTAGTTCCCTTTTTAATAGTCGAAAGTGATGCTAAGGCAATTGACAACCCTTCCACTTCCACCATTTCCCCAAACACATCCAATGAAAATTTTGATTTAGCCATTTTGTTCAACGTAGTTGAAAGTACTGGAAATTATATGTTTAAGCTGGACACTCCCCCCCCCCCCACAGTCTTCAGGGGCAGGGTTTATAAGTTATACCCTGGGGGCATGTATTGTTCTTATAGAAGGAATGCTCGTATGAACTTCAGAGGGCTCATTTGATTGGAAATTAAAAGTTCTAGTTCACTTTTTAAGAGTCAAAGAAATTGGAGGGTAACTAGCTCCCCCCCCCCCAAATATTTTTTCCCAAATGCATCCAATAAAAATTTTAAGATAGCTATTTTGTTAAAAATAGTTCAACGATCATATAACAATAACTCTGGTGTCGACACAACCCCCCAGGGCGCGTTGGCAGGCGTTGTAAGTTATATCCTGGGGGCATATAAGGGTCTTATGGAAGGGATGCTCGTATTAACTTCAAAGAGGAATCATTTGATTGGAAATTGAAAGTTCTAGTTCACTTTTTAAGAGTCAACAGAGATTGGAGGGCACCTGGCCCCCCTCCCCTCCACGCCCTTTTTTCCACAAACCCATCCGATAAGAACTTTGAGATAGCTTTTTTTTTAATAGTTCGAAGACCATATAACGAAAACTCAGGGGTCAACACAGCCCCCCCAGGGCCCGAGGGCAGGGGTTGTAAGTTATGCCCTGGGGGAATATATGGTTCTTATGGAAGGGATGCTCGTAAAAAATTCAGAGATGGCTCGTTTGATCGGAAATTGAAAGTTCTAGCTCAGTTTTTGAGAGTCAAAAGACATGGGAGGGCAACTAGCCCCCAAGCCCATCCGATAAAGTTTTTATAATAGCCATTTCATTAAAAATAGTTCAAAGGTCAGATAAGAAATATTCCTGTGCCGACGCAACTACCCAGGGCCCGGAGGCAGGCGTAATGAGTAATGCTCTAGGGGCAAATATAGTTCTTTTGGAAGGAATAGTCGTATAAACTTCAGAGAGGGCTCATTTGATTGGAAATTGAAAGTTCTTGTTCACTTTTTAAGAGTCAAAAGAGATTTGAGGGTAATTATCCCCACCCCCTCCTCCAAGCCCTAAATGCATCAGATAAATATTTTGAGATAGACATTTTATGAAAAATAGTTCAAAGTTCTGATAACAAAAACTCCGGTGTCGACACAGCCCCCAGGGCCCGGGGGTAGGCGTTGTAAGTTATGCCCTGGGGGTATATATGGTTTTTATCGAAGGGATGCTCGTATAAACCTCCTAGAGGGCTCATTTGATTGGAAATTGAAAGTTGTAATTCACTTTTTAAGAGTCAAAAGTAATTGTAGGGCAGCTAGCCTCCCCCCACACTCCATTTATTTTTTCCCATAGGAACTTTATATAGAAGGGGTCCTCGTATAAACTTCAAAGGGGGCTCATTTGTTTGGAAATCGAGAGTTCTAGTGCCCTTCTTAAGAGTCAAAAGTGATCAGAGGGCAACTGGCACCCCCAAGCCGTTTTCCCCGAA
The DNA here is from genome assembly GCF_049724085.1 of Artemia sp. Qi Xiang Cuo. NCBI lineage: Eukaryota > Metazoa > Arthropoda > Branchiopoda > Anostraca > Artemiidae > Artemia > Artemia sp. Qi Xiang Cuo. Next base: position 36,587,832 of record NC_142798.1, read on the forward strand.
CACATCTGATAAAAAATTTGAGGTAGCCATTTTGTTAAAAATAGTTCAAAGATCATATAACATAAACTCCTTTACGTATGGTCATTTAGTTAAAAATACTTCAAAGGTCAGATAAGAAAAACTCCTGTGTTGACACACACCCCCCAGGGCTGGCGCAGGCGTTGTAAGTATTGCTCTGGGGGCATATATGGTTCTTATGGAAGGTATGCTCGTATAAACTTCAGGGAGGGTTCATTTGAATGTAAATTAAAAGTTGTAGTTCATTTTCTCAGATTGAAAAAAGATCGGAGGGCAACTAGCCCCTCTCGCCCTCCACGTCTTTGGGTGTATCGGATGGATAAACCCATCCTATAAAAATTTCAGGTGACCAATTTGTTAAAAATAGTTCAACCATCATAAATTAAAACTCCAGGGTCAACACAACCCCCCACGGCCCAAGGAAAGGCGTTGTAAGTTATACTCTGGGGATATATATGGTTCTTATAGAAGGGATACTCGTATTAACTTCAGAGAGGCTCATTTGATTGAAAATAGAAAGTTCTAGTTCACTTTTAAAGAGTCAAAAGAGACCGAAGCTTAATATAGTTCCCCGCCCCCTTTCTCCCCAAACTCATCGGATAAAAATTTTGAGATAGCAATTTAGTTAAAAATAGTTCAAACATCAGATAATAAAAACTCCGAGGTTGACACAAACCCATTTTTCACTTTGGTATTGTTACTTTGATATCAGTTTTGATACTTTGATGAATATTTGATTTTTTTTAAAGTTTGATTTTGAAATAAGGAATTTTTTTAAACTTGAAATTTTTTACAATCAAAAATTAACAAAAATTAATTAGAAAAAACTCCGAAAAATAAGTTTTTAAAATAAAATTAAAGGCAATTTTAAACTTAAACTCAGAATATACTAATGACTTTGAAAGTTAATACTCAAAACGACAAGGAATTACTATTAAAGAATAAATGAAACCCAAAACAAACATATATCAAATAAACAGTCATAGCAAAAACATACAACAAGTGATAATATAAATGAATAAATAGATCTTAAAGCGAGTAATGCTTCGATTGAATATGAAAATGAAGCTTAAAACGAAAAAAAATTCCTATTGAAGTATAAATGAAACTTAAAACGAACAGGAATTAAATAAACAATCAATGCAAACAAACATACAATAGATATTAATAGAAAATAATAAATAAATCTGAAAACGAGTGAAACTTAAATTGAATATGTAAATCGAGCTTGAAACGAACGAAAATCACCACAGACAAGAGTTTGGGTATGACCTCCTTCTCTCACTGTAAAAGTATAAAACCTACTGCGTCATTGGCGCAATTGAATATTTGATGTATAATGATATCAATTGATGAAAGATCCATTAGTTCAAGGATTTATTTCACTGTAATTGTGTTTTTGTTTTCAATGCTGTAAGAACTGGAAAAGAAAATAATTGTAATATAATTCGTTTTCAGTTGAGCGCCAATGACGCAGTAGGCTTTTGGTTTTTATTTACAGTTAGAAAAGGAGGCAGTATCCAAACACTTGTTTGTAGTGAAACTATATTCGTCTTTGACAACTTTAAAAAGAGATAATACATTAAACTAAATATTTGATGTAAGTAGGGAGCTATCATGAGTTCCCGTACGTACATAATTTATGCATGTTTTTATGGTTTTTGTCACTGAGAGTGAAAAAACAGGATTTTTCTCACTTTGATGTAATTTCATTGTTTATTGACTCTAACGGTTCAATGAACCCTATTTCAAGGTTAATTTATTTGCTGTTTTCAATTGTAATGACTCTAGGGTGAAGTTTGCCCAGACGCATTAACGGGGGAGAGATGTATTGATCTAGGACAAGAGGGGGAAGTGGATTTCCGAGAAATTGATTGCGTAATCGGTGGGGGAATGTATTGATTCGATAACGGGAAACAGGATCACGTGTCTTCCTCTAAGCCAATCAGGGAGTCGGTTACATAAGGTTTCCCATTACATCACAATTTGCCCTTGAGATTTTGTATATAACGGACATGCGTTGTGATTAAACTTTCATAAAGTTTTAAGAAACCATGGATAAAGCAATGATTATTGATGAGTTAGAAACTCTGGCTACAGCGATTTATAATGTGAGTTCTGTTAAGTAAATTTTCTTAGTTTATTTCCAAATAAAATTAAAAATAGTCCCACTCTCGTAAATTCAAATTCAAGGTATACCCCCCCCCCCGAAAAAAAAATCTCCACTATATGATGTTTATACTCGATAGAAAGCGTAAAATACGCTCTTTTTCCATTACGTAAACCCCATCCTCTCTCTCCCCCGTTTATGACTTTAATTCTTTCAGTGGAAATAATTCTTTTACTCAAAAATGCCATTTTCCCATTATGCATTTAAAATCATCAAAATAGAATGTGCTCTCTTTGTGGTCAAGAGAAAACCGTGTGTGATTAAGGCTTTAATCCTCTTATAAAAGGGGAGCTTCATAGACAACCTTCGCGTGGAAAGAGATTATTGTTAATTAAACTTGTGTGGTTTCAATGCTTTGCGTAATTCTATGTTGTCTGAAAGATGTGAACAAATTGTCTGCAATTATGCGTAAATTGAATATAATTTTTAACCTATGATCGCAAATTTTAGATCTTAAGGTGTGTGTTAACGAGCTTTTTTTTTTATCTATTTTAAAGCCTATAGACTGGAAATTTTAAATTTTTTTCTAAATGGTAAAAATAGAAACATTGATTTCTATCACAAGGCTATAGGCTACTGTTTGTCAAGATTAATTTTTTTATAAGTTGTATAATAAAAACGTTTGTTTTCTAAGCCAAGTTTATTTCTCGCAAATTTTCACTTTTTGCTTTACTGAAAAGGGAGATAAATGCTTTCTAGACTAAATTATGGTTAGGGGCGGAGGGTACTAATTTTTCTTCTGTAAAAAGGGGAATCATTATTCCATACTAAATGTTTTCTTCTTTTTAAGGCCAATTATGAAGAATGTGCGCCTCCTCCATCAAAGAGAGCAAGGGGTTATAATAAAAGCCCTGCAAAGGCGACAGTTGTGTAGTATGGCCACAGGCCGAGGCCCTCCAGACAAGTGATGCCTGCCCAAGTCCAATCCAATCAGGAACCAATGCAGCCTGCCAGTGACATCGCCGTCGCCGCATCTATGCATGCTGTAATAGCTGAACCATCCAGGGGCACACTTTACCAGCCCTTTGTATCCTCCATGCAAGCTGCTTTGCCAGGGCCTTCAAGAGCTGTCCCGTCTACTCAAGCTCAGGAGGTTGCCCCCCTTCATGCTTTGCCAGGGCCTTCAGGCACACAAGTGCAACCGGAAATTGGAAATGTAAGCATTTTTACCTCTACTTTCTACCTGGTTATAGAAATATCTACCTATTTCTTCCAACTTTTTTTTTAGCCTTTTCATTTCACCATTTTTTAACACTGTAAAAGTGTGTCAGAGATATTAAAATGTTATTTTCGCTATAATATTAATCCCTCACCCCAACCATTTTTTTAAATTTCTCTGCTCCCTCCCCTCAGAGATACCTAAATATAATGTAATTTTTTTGCTTGTCAAAGAAACCGCTCTTTTTTAATCCTTTCTATCACCTTATTTTCTCCGTCTACTGCAGGCATCTTCGCTATTTTTCAACCACATAATAATATTTTTGGCTAATTTTTAGTTTACTGTTAGAGAGCCCTTTATCTCACCATTTGAAACTAATAATGCTATTTTTCGCTAGAATATTATAGTTTTCCCCAAGTTTTAAGGGAACTTATAAGTAAGCCCTTCTTTTAGACCTTTCATTTCAACACAGTAAAAGTGTGTCAGAGATATTTTTTCTCCCTCAAAGGAAATATATTGTTCTCCCTTTTAAATCAGGTCAATTATTACATACATTCAACCTGCTGAATTCTCATAGCGAAGCCAAAAAAGGCACTATATCCCGGACATAGTAGGGTAAATGGTAAACGAATGCTTAATCTTGCTTCTACAACTTTCTATCCATTTCAAATCATGTTTTTCCAAAGCAGATAAAGAGTTTTAATATGAAATTTTTTTATGGGGTGTTTGAACAAAATCAATAGATACTGTGTCATGTAAATATCTTATATTAAGTTGGAACTTTCAGAATATATAGAGTAGGGAACCAAATGCTACTACTAAGTATATGTAAATAATAATCCAATTTTAAAAATACGGATGATTTAGACACTTTGAAAATAAGCTATTTTCTTTTATAGGTTGTATTAGTAGCTTACTCGCCATCATCATCCTCGTCAGTTGGAGAAGGGGATGCATCTTTGGAGTTTTATGACAATGAAATGTCTTGGCAAGCTATCGTTAATGAAATACCTGAAAACATTGATGACCTTTTAACCAATTATTTTAATGTTGATAATAGCGCAGTTGAGCAAGGGGACCTGAGTCCAAATACTTTACAAATTTTAGAGGATTTCTTATGAATTAACCGGGAACCCTCCCCCCACTGATTACATTTCCCCAAGGGCAATAGTTTTAAAATATAATCCTGATTTAGAGGGGTGTAAAGGTGTTAAGTGAATCTGTTTTTAAATAGGTCAAAAATGTTTCATGTACGCTTTCCTCATATCAGCATTTGAGCCTCTAGCACATGACGCTACAAAGACGAATTTAGAATATTGGGCTGTGCATGGGAAGGAGGGGTCCGATTTTCCCCCAGTAGATTTCAATTGTTTAGAGGGAAAATACCCTGTAACGCTCAGGTCTATTGATATTTTTGAAAGGGTCAATGCCCATTTAAATATCAGCGTTACTGTAGTTCAGTATGAAACTGAATTTGAGGATGGGGTTCGTTCTAAAAAGAAAAGGGTGGCGTTCCCAGTAAGAGGCCCGTCGATTGAATTGGTGAAGCACTGGGTTTGGTTGTTGTACACACTACCTAGTGACCCCAATGCAATTGGCCATTTCAACCCACTTACAGACATTAGTAGAGTTCTGGGGGAGGGTGAGACTAGGGGGACACGTTTCTACTGTCCAACATGCCTATCTCGATTTTGGAAAGAATTAAAGTTACAAAATCATATAAGCACTTTAGACGGCATGGCTACCAGTCTATTGAGACAATTTCAGGGGATAGGGCTATTTAACGCTTTAAAATTTTTTAAAACACCCTCCTCCAGAACAATAAAATCTCTTCTGGTTATGAAATGAAGCTAGTGGAAGTGAACGATCCTCGATTTCCAAATCGAATCAAAGAACATCGGGCCATTACAGTCTCCTATGCCTACGAGCAAAGAGACAGTTCTAACACTATGCAGCTGTTAGAAATAGTCGAAACATTGGATGAGGAAGAGTGCATGGTCAAGACACTGACTAAATTAATTGGCACCGCTAATGGAGCTATTTCTCGTTTGAGAAATACCCATTACCCTATGGTGTTGTCTGCAGAGGATCGTCTCGCGATTAAAAATCAAAAAATATGTTGGGTTTGTAAGGGGGAGTTTGAAGAAGGGGAGAAGGGGAAAGGGAATAGGGGGAAAAGAGGGGAGACGGGGAAAGTCAGAGATCACAATCACTTGTGGCAGGAAATATCCTCAGGGGGTGGTAATTTTAGAAGGGTAGCGCATCAATCATGCAACATAAACGTTAGCCAGCAGTTTTTTATTCTAGTTTTTATTTATAATTCAAATTATGATTTAAAATTTATTTTACCGGCTTTGGCACGTATGCACAGGGAGGGTGGGGGAGTAGATAGTCCATGGATAAACAATTCATTTACCTATAACATCATTCCCAAATCAGCAAAGAAAGCTGGTGCTTCTCAAGTTGAAATGGCAGGTAGTGAATAATGGGCATACGTGCTGGAATAAAATCAGGTTTTTAGATTCTTTTAGTTTTTTCCCCAAGGCATTGAGTCAATTGATTCAACTGCAAAATGTCTACAATTTTTATAGTTTTCTTTTGTTTAAACACCATTTTTCAGGTAGTCAAATATTTGGTCTGCTGGCCTGTAACGGGGTATGTACATGAAAATACTACACCTTTGGCGGTGACTTAAACAAGTCGAAATTACGTTCGAATGAAGCTTTCTTTAATTTACTAACCAACAGTGAATACAAAGCCCAGGACTATGAATTTGCGAAGAAACTGTGGGCTAAGGGTAATTGTCAAAATGGGTGGGATTATTGTACACTGTACTTAACCAGCGACAATTTAACTCTGTTAGATATTGTCTGTAAGAACGCATATCAAATCTATTCAGAGTTTGGACTAGATATAGGATATTATTTTTCCACACCACATTTGGTGATGAACTTGATTATAAAAATTAGTAGGGAAGAAATAAGCTTAATAACTGAGGTAGATCAACACCTTTTTTCATAAATATCAATAAGGGGTGGGTATGTTTTTCATGGAGATTGTTTTTTGGTAACCGATCCAAGCGGACGTAACCGCACCGGTGAAAAGTCAAACGCAGTGTTTTGGACATGAACTCGTTGTATCCTTCGACAACGTGTCAATACTATTTGCTGTGTGGGAACTATAAATGGCTTGAGAATCCTTGTGAGTTCCCCGACATTAACACCGTCGAGGACAATGGGCCACAAGGATGGTTCTTTGAAATTGATGGTCACATTCCATTGGTGCTTCATGATTCAGGCAGAGATTTTTTTCCCCTGTATCAATTGACCAGTGACCAGGGACCCTACAATCGATCATTGGTTGAGGATATGGGGATGCACTGGACCCCCTCTAAGCAGAAACTTATTGCAGATCTGGACCCTAACGAGAATATCGTTGTTCATCATTTGCTTTTGCACTGGATGGTGAACAATGGTTTCAAGATCACCAAAATACATAGGGTCCTGCAATCAATAAAAAACCCCACTTAAAGACGTGTATCGACACCTTTGTTGATAAACGCTCTAGGGCAAACACTAAAGTAGAAAAGGAAATGTACAAGCTCATTCTAAATTCTGCGTTTGGAAAAATGTGAGAAAGCGAACGGAACAGATCTCGTTGCGACGTCGTGACTGACCCTCAAGAGTGTGCACGAAGTATTGCCGACCCCGATTTTACATCGTTCACGAGCATAGAGACAAGCAAGGTTCTTCTACACAGGAAAAAGAGAAATGTGGTACTGAACAAGAATATAGCAGGAGATAGTTCAGTACTTGAAATTTTCAAAAAGCTCATGTCGTCGTTTTTTAACAATGTGTGCAAGGTACAATGGCCAAGGGAGGGGGAGGTTCAAGTTTACTATGGGGATACAGATTCTCTGCTGTTAAAAGTAAAAACCGGGGATTTATTGGGAAATTTAGAAAATGGGGAACACATCAGCTCGCGGATGGATTTCACTAACTGGAATCCATCCCTCTACCTCGAGTTGGTGAAACGTCAGACCCCCAACCAACTACTCGTGTTACAATCAGAGACGGGAAGTGATTTGATATCCAATGGGGTGTTCCCGGGTCCTAGAGTTTATTGTGTTGAAACTCATAACAGGGATGTAAATCAAGCGAGTAAAGGGATGCCTAGACACTTTGTAAAGAACAATTTCAACATGAATATATACAAAAAATGTGTAGAGAGTAGCCTAATGCCGAGAGCACAAGTGCTTGCAATTCGCTCTCTAGAGTATAAAAATTATAGTGTAAGAGTGGAAGAGAATGCAATGTAATGTATATCCGACAAAGTCTTTGTGCTCGAGAATGGTGTAAGTGTACTCCCCCATGGCCACAACTGTATTTCACATCCGGTTGAATGTATAAACTATCGCAATCAATTTGGTCTGGATAAATTAACCTAACTCTAACCTGATAAATGCTCTAACCTAACCCAACCTTTCATAAATTAACTAACCCAACCTAACCTTACCTGTAGCAGCAGTGAGGGCGACTATTGTATACTGTTTTTTCCACAGCGCCCCCCGGGGTAGGGGGGCCCTGCCCGCAGCCGGCTTTCGACCTGGAGGGGGTATCCTTAAAATTCATAGTGTTCAACTGTGCTATTCATGTTCATGTTCATGTTTTTTCAAGTGTTGTTGTACAAATAGAGTGTGTGTTTCTACAAAAATGTTTATGCACAAATAGTGTTCTTGCTGGACAAAAAGATTTTTTTATGACAATAAGTGTTATTGTTGTACACATAGCGTTGTTGTTCTTGTTGAACAGAAGTGATTTGATAATAAATATTGTTGTTCTTGAACAAAAAAGTGAAAAAAATGTTGTTGTTAATAAATGCTGTTCATGTTAATAAATGTTATTGTACAAATAGTTTTTGTTCTTGTTGAACAAGTGTTTTTTTTTATAATAAATGTTGTTCTTGTTGAACAAGTGCTTTATTTCGAATAAATGAATGAAATATTGTTTTGTTGTTCTTGTACTAGATAGATCTAAGAAAAAATTACTACTTATTCATTGGACAAGTATGGTTTACGGTTAGTTGTAGTCCAACTGTTGTCAACAGTAGCAGCAGTATGTATCAATTTAAAACACCATTCAGGTCGTTTTTGTGTGGCCCATCAATGTAAGGGAAAACGACACTTAGCTAAAATAATTCAAAATTGTAATAAAATGTTTTTGGAAAAACCAAAGAAAATTTATTATTGCTATAGTATTTGGCAAGAGTCCTACGATCAAATAAAAGCTATTGCCACATCTATACCAATACAATTCATACGGGGACTTGATGTTTTCAATAGTATTGTACCAAACTCGTGGCTGATTATTGATGATTTGGCTGAATCCATTGAACAGTTCTCACAGAAAATGTTACAGCTGTTTACCGTTCGCTCTCATCATGAACACGTTTTCATAACCCTAGTTCTACACAACCTCTTTCATCAGAGCAAATGTATGAGAACCCTTGCTTTGAATTGCACCATCTATATTATCTACCTAGTTGTTCGTGATTCTAGCTCGCTAATAACTCTCAATAAGCAAATATACCCCGACGCCCCCAAATGTCTGCTGTCAGCGTACAATCAGGCGACAAATAAGCCCTACGGCTACATTTTGCTAGATCTTAATCAGAGCACACCCGAAGGTCAACGTGTAGTCACAGATATTTTTGACAAAGAAATTACTGTATATCTTCCGGTGAACAGTAGAAAAAGCTATTAGTTGCCATTATGACACTGAAGAAACTACACTAACAACGGCATTTATTTACCGTTTTAGGCACGGCAAAACCTCTTCTCAGGAAGGCTATACTCAAACATGGTGTTGACAATGATTTCATTAATCTAATATCGGAACTTTGTTTAAATTTCACTGAGGGCAATGTACACTTGCCAGAAGGTGTTAGACAACAGACAAAGCAACATCTTTCCACTGTACGTGCCTTGGCTTGCAAAAACAAGGGAAAATTTTTTAAAAGAAAACGTCTCCTTGGAGCGGGTGGTAGCTTTTTTACACTTTTACTGCCGATAATTGCAGGACTTGTAAACAGTTTTCTCTAAAGAATGGCTAAACCCTATAAATTGACGCCATTGGAACTTGTCCTCTCGCCCGTGGAACATTTTGAAGACAATCTAAGCAAATTCATTAATGATGAAAATATTGCCGATGACGAAAAGCTAGTTTTACTTCAAGATGCATCGCGACGTGTCGACAAACATAGACCTTATCGTGAGCGATCCACCGCCATCGTCACAGATCCGTCTAAACAGGAAACCTCTCCTCAAAATTCTGTGCAATCAAAGGAAAAGGAATTGAATTATATAGTGTCAACAATTGGAAACCTATTGCCAGTGACCTATCGAGAACAGAGTAAAAGAATATTATCATATCTCATGTCGGAAACTGGTGGTGATCATCAAATTCAGGTCGATAGCACAGGGAAACGAATGAAAATTCAGGGAAAAAGTTATAATCTAGTCGATTTAATTTGTGATATGGTGACGAATCGTAAAGGACTTTTATCTTTTGATAATAATCTATACACCTTTCTAAATGCATCAAACTTACCCAAAAGTCTTATTAGCAATAAGAAAATTCTAAAGAACTAAGAGAATATAGTCTTCCAACAAGGCCAACACTACCACCATTTAAAAAAGAAGATGATTCAATATTGGAAAATACTAGTAGCAGCAGCAGCAATGATTTTATAACACCTGTAGCTAGTCAAAAGCGAAGACGGATTGGACCATCGTCTAGTGAGCAAAGGGGGAGTGGACATCACACTACGTGTTTGCTTTCGAAATGAATGAAGTTCTGAAGCATTTCTATGGAAGTAATAGTAAAGCGAGAAGTCTAAGTCCCCTCACAAAGCTCTCTAAAGTTGCCTCTGACAGCACATTAAAAAAAGCAAAAGGGTATCTAGAAAATGAACCGAGTTACACACTGCATCGGAATCGCAGGTTTCGTGGCAAACAATATCGTCAAACTAAAGCCTTCTACCCTCTGCATATAATGCAAACTGATCTTTTAACTTTAGACGCGAATTCAACGGCGTCACAATGCACCCTACAAATATATTCTAGTGGCAATCAGTTTCTTTAGTTGCTATGCCTATGCCATTCCATTGCAATCAAAGAGAGGTGTTGAAGTTGCTCCTGCTTTAGAAAGTATTCTTGAACAGGTTTGCTATAAAAAAAATTCAATCGGATCGTGGTAGCGAATTTGTTAATCATCATATGCAAAAGGTTCTATTGAAATATAATACAACACTTTATCATAGTCACAGCCCGATAACGGCTGCATTGGCTGAACGATTGATAAGAACAATTCGTCTATTAATTTCAAGATATTGTACACTGAAAAATACTGCTGCTTTTATTCATGATTTAGATAAAATCATGCAGATATATAACCAACGACCTCATCGATCATTGTCCAATTCAAGTCCTCGGGACGTTCATTGAAGTGGAGATACGTTTGATATTTTTCTAAAGCAACATTCCAGTGAAAATGAAAAAAAATGTGAAGAAGAAAATCAATGTTGGCGACACAATTCGAATTAGTAGAACCACCAATATTTTTGAAAAGGGGAATTATTTATGGAGCACTGAACTATTTAAAGTGTCCAAAATCCTGGACACCGAACCCACAACATATCGACTGCGAGACACTAAAGATGATGAGATTCTCGGTGGTTTTTATGAATATGAACTGCAAAAAGTTAGAAACACTAGCGAAAATTTATCAAATTGAAAAGATATTAAAGAGTCGTACTCGTAGGGGCAAGAGACAGTTGCTTGTTCGCTGGTTAGGATACAACTCTGATTTTGATTCTTGGGACAGTGTTGAAGATGTTAACAATGCCCAATGATTTTTATGTGACTTTCATGTCCAATGTTTCTGATCCTCTCTACAATGATTTGAATAGAACAAGTGCTTTTTGGACGAAACTCTCTCCCACCTTCAAATTCAATGACAGAAAGTATGAAGTGGCTCTTGTCGACTGTATTCTCAAAAATACATATGATATCCTGAGAAAAGATCGTAAATATGAAATAAAAATTAGACCCTATGATTGGCCGTCGCCACCCTCAGGTGATCAAGAACAAATTCAAAAGATCAATTGGATGGATTATCCATATATTGAATTACCCTATGAATAACTCACCTGTATGAATGATTTGTGTCGTTCTATTAATAAAAGAGTTTCCGCTCGTAAAAAAGGAGCTTTTCATTTCAACTATTCAAAGGAGGAGGGCAAGATCTACATTAGTTCACCTATTGCCAATGAAAAGGTTATTCTCAAAGAAAATCTAAAGGATGTTCTTGGCTTTAAGCTCAATATAATAAACGTTAAAACTGCTGGAAACACTAATTTTATTTTTGCAGACTACCCGCCTGCCTTATCCACGGACACATGTATATTTCTCTACACTTCATTTGTGGAAACATCCCGGGTTGGTAATTCAAATGTTCCTCTCCTACGAGTTCTTGAACGAAAAACCAATCAAGAACATATTCACCACTACAATATAAAGCATCTTCAGTATATCCCCGTAAACACTTCCTATTTGGAACTCTGTCAGTTAACACTAAGAACTGAATTAGGGGATCCCCTGGCAATTACAGCAGGTTTGGCTGTGATTACATGCCATTTTCGACCCATTAAACAATAAGATGTGTAATAGAAAAGTGGTATTCATTTGTCCTGATATTGACTGCTATGTTAATACTCTTGGCCCAAGACAACAGGGTAATGGAATGGACTATTACAAAGGTTGCTCGTCGATGTCTGGCTGTGGTCTTGGCAGTTGGTTTGCTAAGCATTTTCGCTCTGCACTACCACCGGCTAGAAAATATATTGTACCGGATACGGCGGATTTTAACCCGTCTACACTATATGTCGGTAGCTCAATAAACAATATAAAAAAATGAATTTTGGACAACTTCAGGTTCAACGAATGAATTCTTCACGAGGACTTAAAACAAAAACGAAAAGGTTTAAGAAGTCTGAGAAACAATACATCACTCATCTGTCTTTACACAGGTTAGAAACGTAAGACATCACCCCTGTCAAAGAAAACAAGGAAAAAGCCGACACGTATAATAAGCACTAGTAGAAGAAGAAGTCTCAGGAAGAGAATTGTTAGATCGAAACTAGATTACTTTTCCTAAGATGTCCTACCTACCGCATAAGGATTCTCAACCTTCAATCACCTCCTCATTGAATCTATTCAATGCAGAAAATGTTGATCTGAGATTCAAGCATGGATACTATGAACAATTTTATCCTCAACAACCCCTTTCCGATAATATCCACTTTCAAATTTATTCCAATGAAGACTATTTTATGGACATTTCTTCGACATTTATAGATTTACAAATGAAATTCCGGAAATCCGATAATACATTGCCAATTCGGGCCGATGGAATATCCTATGAAAATTCTATATTACATAATTTATTAAGTCAAATCAGTGTCCACATAAATGGCACATTGATGAGTACGAGCAGCAATGTTTCAAATTATACAAGCAATATACAATTCATGTTGATGACACCCAAGTTATACAAGGAATTGAGAGTTACCTCAAATGGTTATTTGAACTTATTGCTAATACTAATAGTACAGATGCACTTAAAAATGCTACAACTTGTGAATTACATCTAGTTGGAAAAATATATCATGAAATATTTAATATACCCCAATGGCTACCACCCAATATTAAAGTGGATATAAAATTGACGTTTGTTCCATCGAATTTCATACTGAGAAAAGAACTTGATGCCAATCCTGATGTGACTCTCTCCCTCACCTCGGTAATACTTCATGTATGAAAGCAGCAGGTTATGAGTTATGTTGCTTTGGTAGTAGAAAAACTGAGAGCTAGTGGAAATAATATTAAACTACTTGTTCCTCCTACAATCACCAATCAATGTCATATTGCCACGGGATCACGCACATTCACAGACTCTTCCTTTATCAATGGCGAAATCCCGTCAAAACTTGCTTTGGCATTTGTAAAAAGTGCTAGTGCAATAGGATCGTGGACAAGATGGCCAAATAAATTCGAAATGTTTGGACTTTCATCGCTTGTATGCAAAGTAAATGGTATCACATTTTACATTCTATCCTTTGCTAAATTCTAGTGAGTTTTGTTTGAGCTGACCGTACAAGCCTTAGATTATGATTCACATCTTTTTGAAAACGGTATAACCGAATAAATAGTTGTTAAAACAAATGATATCATTGCATTGGATTTGTCTGGCACGCAGGATATGAGTATATTACGTACGGGGAGTATGCGTTTAGAGTGTACATTTGCCGACCCGTTAGCTAAAAGTATTGCACTAATCTCACTAAATCAATATGAAACCGATTGGGAAATCACTCCCGAAGGCAGTGTTCTACTAGACTTGGCACCATGAAAACCAGTCAAATAATCAATGTATTTAATATGGATCCCTACATGTCCCAGTACAAATCCTATTGTCTACCCACAGACTTTCTTGGAAAAATTCAAAGAGGCAACAATACCTTGATTATTGTTAATAGTAGTCCGTCGACTGTGTTGACGGGTCATTGGCTGTGCATCTTTCAAACAATGAAAACGACGATTGAATTTTTTTATGTTTTTAGTCTACCCTATATATCCTATACTCCACACATCACCAAATGGTTAGATAATAGCGGGAAAAATGTTATTCTAAATTGGAGGAGAGTGCAGGATCTGAAGAATAAGAGCTATCGTTTCCATGCGCTACTATATTTTGTGTTCTGATGCCGCGGTTATACTTAAGAGCAGTTTCTCAACTTTTATGTAGACAATCCACGTCTGAACGACTTTATAATAGAAAATATCCTCTCAGACCTGTATAATATTGATTTCGGTGTCCTAAGAGTAAAGTGTTTAAAAAATGTATGTGAATTTGTTTATTAATAAAATGTATATATACAGCAATGTCTTTAAATCTTCACTTTAGATTTCTTCTTCTTCGGTGTATAGGCAACTATCGTGAACCACTAATGCTGGTAAATCATTTGGATTCACTGTATATTGATCTTGATTGGCTGCAAAGTCAGGGTCATATTTTCTACCGTATAATGTAACTTCACTCTTGCCATATCTCTGTGTATAGTCAATGATACTATTTACATTCATATTACGAAATCCACGTGTTTCAATCTGTCTATTTGAAGCGATATCACATACAGTGTTTTCTAATGGTGAGTCACATTCAGTAACTGCCAAATGAAAATCACTTGGTTTATAGTCATAATAGGCAGTTTCGTCACAACGATGACGTAGAAACCAAATTGTCTTTCTACCCCAACAGTTGAATCGTAGAACAGATTCTTCCTCCCAGAATAATTTAAATCCACGACGATACCAATCTCGTAGAAATAAACTAAAATCACGTTTGAAATTCTTTCCAATCATAGCGGGGTATATAGTCTTCCACGGATCACATTTGTCATAGTGACAATCTGAGCATAGATGCCCTCTAGGGTGAGAGTCACAAATCTGTTCAAGATATGAATTACATTCTTAAATTTGTAATGCATAGCCTTTATGCTATTTAAATGGATTACAAAATCTACACTTTTCATTATAGTCATCAATAATTGTACAATTCTCACATTGTGTCCAACTGCCAAGAGTGTACATACATAGTGGACATGTATAGAACATTTTTTAGGTTTCCGATGTCAACTCTCTCTCACAGCTAAAACGAAACTGATCATCCTCGTTCGATAAATTCAGGGTGTAGGTAAGGCGAGAGGAGTAACTCTGTGACGTCACCTCTTTCGAAGGGGGAACCATCTACATTGAATCTATGGCAATGTTTTCAAAAGTATATCCACGATATTATTCTGCTTTGTTCCAAATAATATATCAATAAATTGAGTATAAGCATTTGAGTCACATTAACAAAGCTTCATACAATAGTCTAATGGGGGAGAATCAGTCCCCATTATATTGTCAAGTGTTCCCCGAAAGAATATCTTTCGTTGAAGGGATAACTCGAGAAAATCCTCATCCAAAATCAAATGTTTTTCCATAAACACAAGATTCAATCTAATTCTCTCTTTCTCGAATTTATTCATTTTTTAATCCTATCACTCTGACTGCTGACTCTAGACTGAACATGAATCGTTCGCCTAAGATTCTAACAAAAAGAAAGGGAACATTTTCGATTTCGAAACAATTTTATTGTATAATTACAACAATAATAGTACACATGAACAATTAGTGATACAGTTTATTGTCTTCGATATGTTTCATTAACGCACTTAAAGCACATTGAAGTCTATGCACATGCGCTATATTAACTTTTGCAGCGAAGCATAATTGATCCTCCAATTTAAATTTGCTCAAGGATATCACATATCTTGCATATACTTCATCCCATTTCAGACAAAGCCGTGATCCTCTCGTGATTTCCACCGCAATGTTTGGTGCTCTTCTATTATTGCTACCAACTCTACTATCAACATCTAATAGGGTAAACATTCCGCTCATCATCAGCACAAATATATCCAAATGAGTAAAGTCAAACTGTTCTCGCTCCTTTGAATTCTATTCACACACTAATAAAAACTATAGCAAAAATCCTTTCCTTATATTCTCTGCAATCCTCTCCCACTAATATTTCCGACTCTCTGATTGGCCTAGAAGGAGACACGTGATCATGTTTCCCGTTATCGAATCAATACATCCCCCCCACTGATTATGTAATCAATTTCTCCGAAATCCACTTCCCCCTCTTGTCCTAGATCAATACATCTCTCCCCCGTTCATGCGCATGGGCAAACTTCACCCCGGAGTCATTACACATGGAAACAACAAATAAATCGACCTTGAAAGAGGGGTCATTGACCCCTTTAGAGTCAATAAACCATGAAAATACATCAAAGTGAGAAAAATCCTGGTTTTTCATTCTCAGTAACAAAAGCCATAAAACATGCATAAAGTATGTACGTACGGGAACTCATGATGGCTCCCTACTGATGTATAATGATAGTAATGGCTGAAAGCTCATCAGTTCAAAATATTACTATAATTTTAATGTTTATTTTCAATATTAAGTACAAAAGAAAATATTTGTCATAAAATTGGTTTTTAGTAAAGCGCCAATTACGCAGTAGGTTTTAGACTTTTACAGTGAGAGAAGGAGGTGATACCCAAACTTTTGTTTGTAGGGATTTTTGTTCGTTTCAAGCTTGATTCGAATATTCAATTAAAGTTTCCCTCGTTTAAAGATTTATTTATTAATCTACATTAATATCCATTGTAGGCTATGTATGTTTGTATTGATTGTTTATTTAATTTCTGTTCGTTTTAAGTTTCATTTATACTTCAATAGGAAAATATTTTTTTTCGTTTTAAGCTTGATTTGCATATTCAATCAAAGCATTAATAGCTTTAAGATCTGTTTATTAATTTATGTTATTACTTGTTGTATGCTTTTGCCATGATTGTTTATTTAATTTCTGTTCGTTTTGGGTTTCATTTATTCTTTAATAGTAATTTCTGGTCGTTTTGAGTTTGAATTTTAACATGTATTTGTATCTGCTAAGCTTAAGTTTAAAATGGACTTTACTTTTCGTTGAAGAAATTATTTTTCGGAAAGTTTTTTCTAATTAATTATCTGAAAATGTCTGTAGGATGTTGGATTTTACTCATTTGTTGTCCACTTACCTGCAGGTTTGTAGGCAGTTTCGGTGCTTCACTATTAATAAAGCATCATTAAATCCAAACTTTAGATTCTTAAACCTCAAATTCCCTTGATGCTTTTTCCTCTCTTACAAATATTTTATTTCTATATTTGATTGCGGGAAGAACTTTATGCATGTTTGACGATAAGTGGAAAGACAAATCACCCGAAAGAACACAAGAGACCCGAATGAAGGCTCTGTTGTAATATGGGTATCCCATCTTTGTTTTTAGAACTTTGAACGATCCGGCTCACCACAGAGTAAGTAATGGAAAACAACGGCATATAACGCAATTGTCTTATTTCACATAGTGTTGACTTTGTAAAGAGTGACGACTCTCACATGTTATTACTATAGTTATTTTCCTCTTGAGGAAAGGGGGGGGGTATTTTGATCACAAATAAAAAATGTCATGTGTCTTTTTATGAATCCTAACTGATGAGAGGGCTAACTGCCACTTCTTCAATGCTACATGTGCCCCTGCATTTCTCATGGAAACAGGATCGAAATTTCAAGCCAGCTCTTGCAATCAGAGTGGTCGAAAGCTCAAAAAATGTGCTTTCGAGGACGACATGACAAGTGCAGCCCCTATAAGTGCCATAAAATTATTCAAATAACCAATCAAACCATTCATGGTATTGAGCGGTAAGTAAAAAATAACTTCGGTCAATAGAGACTGAAATTCTAAGAAAATTGGAATTTTTGTAACAATATAGTCTACATAAAACTAAATTGATTTTTATATTGATTCTAAATATGTTCAGTTTATACTAAATTGATTTTTATGTTGATTCTAAATATGTTCAGTTTATTAATTTTAACTGTATCCACAAAAATTATCTGTAAAAGAACACTTGGATAATTCTAGGAAAACAGTGAGAACGCCTCCTAACAGGGGTGTATCCTTTATGGGAGTTTCACAATAAAATTCAATATGCCCGAAAACTAAAGCAGCAAACTATTTTCCACAAACATACTTCCGTGTGTTTCTGGAGAAAGATGGTAACATATATGTACATACTTTTTTTTCTTCACAGGAGCTTTCGTGTTAAATCCTTAATTACACAATGTCGGAAAAGGGCTCATTCGAAAGGAAATTAAAAGTTTTAGTACCACTCAAAGTAACAAAAGTGATTTTGATTAAGCAAAGTGCTCATTTCTGCTATTTTTGTTGGCCACGAACAAAAATAATTTTGGCATGAATTGGGAAAAAGGCGATCAAGTAAAATTTATAAAATGGTCAACCCGCTTCATAAAAATCAGAGTCAAAACTTAGTTAAAAAGTCAAAAATAAAAAAATAAATACATAACAATAAAATTTATAACTAGATTTCCTGGTTATTTATTATGCAGCTCAACAAAACTTGGAACAAAACTCTTGCAATATCTTTCATATCTAGCGGGGATAGGAGTCAGTTTGGAGACTTTTTGGGATTTTATACCGTACGGTCTATTGCGGGCGGAATGGTAGGGTTAGTGGATGATGGAACGTACTCGGGGAACAGACAGGGTCTTGGTACCAAAACAAAGGCACAGGAGGTTCCTTCTCTCGACCATCGTGGTGAGCTTGAACTTGTATAATGATATGGAACCTTCCCTTCACCATTCATGATTCCAAGTGCTTGTTTTTGGACATTTTCTAAACAGAGATGGGATGACGACACCTATCTCTGTGAACTTACATGTGGTCCATTAAAAGTTAACGGTTATTATTGACCGTCGATCCAGCAACATAGTTGCGTCGTTGTGTACCAGCTCCTAGAGGAGGGCTTAGTTGATCTTTTAAGGGAAATACTGTGCATAAACTTTCAAAAAATGTATGTCTAGATCCAAACTTTAGAGCTTCCATGGTCGATCATTCAGATAGAAATGAAGGGATAAATATGATTTAACCTCTGACGTCCCTTCGTATCTATAGATTTATTTAGAAGAAGCGTGAGATATGGGTTAAACTTTAACGTATATTGTGGTAGGAGGAGGGGGGAGGAGTCGAGGAAGATCGCTGCCCCACTCATACATATGACAACCTTTGCTCCTTTTAAGCTATACTGTTGACCTTTACGTTCATTTGAAAAAAATGTTCTCTTTTTTCATACTTGATAGATGTATTCATCCAGTGTGATTGGATCTGTTCTTGATCTAACATCCTATTCTTCACCACTTTACACATATAGATATGTTTTAAAGCTTTCGTATCGCTGATTGAAAATCCAAAATTGCTGATTACGCATCTGAGATTAATTTTGAAACATTGATGTCTGAATCTAAAGCACTTTTGGGGAAGCTTAGGACTAGAGGATGCGGTGAATGCTGGGGAGATTTATCAAAATGTAAGTGGTACTGACCAAAAATTGGCAGGGATAGCTGAAAGGCACACAAGAGGAAATTTTGGGAGGATTTGGTGTTGATTGCTAATGGGCCCCATCCTGAGGGGTTGACTTTTGGGGGTGTTGGTATTCGGTAACCGTAGGTGTGAGTTATTTGGTGGGCGAGGCCGCTTAGGCCCAAGAATGGTGGCTAGTGGGATGGCAAAAAAGGACCCAGAAGGAAAAGGTCGTGAATTACCTGTGTGGTGGTGGGAGAGGCAACCTCGACTGCTTCGGGATCCTAGTAAACGAGACAGATGGGTTGGAGTAGGTACTAGGTAGACTCGACCAGCTATTGAAAGGGATGTATATTCCCCACAGCCCCTGGGGCAAGCGCCGTAAGTTATGCAAGTTGCCCAAACCCTGAGGGGGATGTTGAACCAAATCAAAACACACTGCATGCAGGATGGTTGTCCTAAGGGCGTATCAACAATGTCTAAAGAACGGCTGAAAGTATTAAGTTGAAACTTTCAAGGGATGTTACAAAGAACATGGAGGGCTAAGGGCCTCATTGTCCTTTTTAAACGCCCACCTCATAAGAGTTATGAGGTACGCTCATAAGAATTATTGTCTCTGGGTATGCCATGGCCCCCACAGCCCCGGGGGAAAAGGTTGTAGATTATGCCGCCTGCCGATTGTTTGTATACTGGATTAATCCTTTGGAAACAGGGGGGGGGGGTCTATTTGATCCTAAATATGTCAGAAACGACTAAAGTTATTATTTTGAAAATTTTAGGGAATGGCGAGGGGGATGCTGCAGTAAACCATAAAGCACTAAGGTGTATCAAAGTTGTCAAAGGGGCGTATCTGTATGACCTCTGGAACGGCTACGGATATTAACTTGAAACTTTCATGGAATGCTTAGAAGGATATTAACAAAATCAAAAGACACTATATGTATCGAGGCCGTCAAACAGCTAATCTTAATTATTAAAAGAACAGTTAGGGAAGGGTATCAAGTTGAAACATTCCGAGAATTTCGAGGTGAGTGTTGAGCTTTAAGACACTAGTTCCATCCCGGTTGTCAATGGACGTAGCTGCAATATATCAGTAACAGCTATGATTACTATGTTATAAATTTGAGGAAATATTAATTGGGATGCTGAACTGAATCAAAAGACACCATATGCTTCCTGTTTGTCAAAATGGCATGCACGCAATATTTCAGGAATAGTTAAGGATATTAAGTTTAAACTTTTAGAGAATGCTTACGGGGGTGTGGAACTGAGTCAAAATACGACTATGAGTATCCTGGCTGTCAAAAGGGCGTATGTGCAATATCTAAGGATTTGCTAATGGTATTTAGATGAAAACTTCAGAGGCTGTTGAATTAAATCAGAAGATACTATGTACTTCCGCCTTGTTAAAATGGTTTGTGCAATATCTCAGGAACATTTTAAAGTATTAAATTGAAACTTTCAGAGAATGTTGAAGGGGATGTTGAACTCTGTCAAGAGACACTATATGCATCCTGATTTTAAAAAGACTTGTTTGCAAGATCTCTGGAACAGCTGATGACATTTATTGAAACTTTCAGGGACTGCTGGGGGGGGGGGATGTTGAAATTAATCAAAAGACACTGACTAGTATTAAAAATTGAAATCGTATATTGTAATTCATATGCCGACGTCGTGAAAAACTGAAGGAATATTCATTATATTAACCAATAATATAACTTTGGCAACCGAAAACGAACAGAAAGTCTTATTATAATTCAAACTCAAACGACCAGAAATTACTATCAAAGAATAATTGAAACCCAAAACGAGCAATATATCAAAACCTATTGCGTCATTTGCGCTTTGCTGAAAACAAAATACGTTATAAAATTTCTTTTTATATTTACAACTTTTAAAAATAAGACTAATTACACTGAAATAAAATGTGGAATTACTGAGATTTCCAGGAATTAATATCACTATATATGTTAAATTTTCAGTTTGTTTTCATTAGTTCTTTCCGGTCATCTTGATTATTATAGTGATTTACTTTTCTTTTTTTGTTTATCCTTTGAGAAAAAAGACATCAACTGTTGAATACTCTTCAAAATACGTATATACAATTTTCAATAAAGTGCAAATTACGCAATAGACTTTAGAATTTTTACGGTTCGGGGGGGAGGGGTATTGGTAGCCAAATTTCTGTTTGAAGGAATTTTTGTTCGTTTTAAGTTTGACTTGTATATTCAATTAATTTTTAATTGTTTCAAGATCTATTTCTTCATCTATATCACTATCTGCTATCTTTTTGTTTGATATGATCAGTTATTTTAATTTTTTTTTCGTTTTGGGTTTCATTTATTCTTTGATAGTAATTTAGGATCGTTTTCAGTTCGAATTATTATGTGAATCTATTTCTTCTGGTCTTAAGTTTAATATGGCTCTTTATTTTATCTTGAAAAACTTCTTTTCCGGATAGTTTTTTTTAACTAGTCATTTGAAAAACTCGTTTTTTTTTCACTAATACGTACAAGATAATCGATTTTTCTAGGTCGGTGTTATTGCGTTGATCATGATCATTATCATTGTGGTGTCTATGATTAGTGCATAAACATACTTAAGTACCAATTTCGGTAAAAACAAAGCACCATTTGTGAAAAATTTGCTTATCATATCTCATTTGAATTTACATGTTTCAATTATCACCTTGTAATAAACAAGTTTATAAATTCATGAGTACAATTGTCGAAGAAGTTGGAAGCCATTTGTGAAATGTAGCCTACATAAGTGTTTCTTTTTTAGATACTCATATTGCACTTTGACTCCTATGTGGATGATAAGTTCCTTCAAAACCCTTAGATACTAGTTCTAAAGGAATTAAATACCATGTGTGAATATGTACTTGTTGCCGTTTTGTTTGGGCCCCTCCTTTGGTTATTTAAGACCGTTTTTGAATCAGTCAAAAAAGTTGCAAAATTAAGGGAGTTTGGGGCCCAGGCCCCTGCTTTAAACACTCCTGTCATACGGACGATAAATTCCACAGACCAAAGAATTCTTCGATTCTTGGATTTAGAGATACATACCCTTTACATGGTTAGAACAATGATTAGATCGTTGAAAGCCTTTCCCAAAATGATCTATTTACAACCACAAGTTGAAAAATATGCAACTTGCCCGCCGTCGTACTGAAATTTATGTATAAAACCTTTATTTCAAAATATGTTGCTTGTATAATATGAGACCCCTGTCCGAGAAACATTAGGCAAGTTTAGGCTAAAATTGTGTTTTTAGCTCAATATTTGTAATTAATGACTTGAAAAACGCTTATTTGCATACCTCATGAAAATCAGATATATGTGAAGCAGCATGTGGTTACCATGTTTTGATTTAGGATGGTTATCAGGTCCTCTTTAGACGCCTCCTGAAATAATCTTTTGGCACCACAGTTAGAATGAGGTCCAGAATTTCTATATTTATGAGGTATGATCAGGGATAAGGGCACTTGTTGGAGAAGGATTTTGCCTCAGGGCTCGCCAATTATATATAACGACATCTTTGATTGATTCTGAATTGAACAACGCATAACATTTCTACCTTTTTACTACAATGTATCCATGAAGCATCGGTTTCAAATGAGCTATTTGCGTAATTTGGGCCATTGCCCTTGGGCAGTATAGATCTTTTCCTCCCTTCGACTTATATTGTTTTGGATCTTTCGAGCATGCAGATCAGAAGGAGGATTAGTTAACATTTTAACCTGATGCCCGTCCTGGGGCTGTGGTTCCCTCTGGAATGACAAGTAGTGTTCAAAGGCTTGTTTGATGCAGTTTATTTAATATTCATTTTTTTTTCTCTTAGGAGACAGAAGGAGTGTGTGTTGTCGTGTTTGGGGAATCCAAGGAATTTCCAGCATTTTTCACTTCAACAAGCGGCTTCATGGCTCCTACATCAGTTTCTTCCCCATCCGAGGCAGCGAATATCATTTTCAGCCGGGATCAGATAGGTTTGGAAAATGGTATTTTAATAGCTGTTCCAATTCCAAACGAATTTGAAGCAAACAAAGAACAGATTAATGAAGCCATTCAAACAGCTCTGGTGAAAGCAGAATCAATTGGCATTAAAGGAAAGAATATCACGCCTTTCCTTCTTGACGAGGTTAACAAAATAACCAAAGGCAAATCATTACAAGCGAGTATCCTTTTTAATGGTTTGTATTCGAAAAGAACGAATATTTCAACAGTAAGACCCAAGCCATTTTTTTCTCTATTTCACGAAAACTGACATTTTCACTTTGTCAATTTGGAACCTATGCTACATAATCAGTGTGAAGTAGTTTCTGATTGAAAAAATCTTCCAGTGAACGGATAGGAACGAAGAGAGGGGTAAGTAGAAAATCCATGTCAAAAGAAAACAACAATCTTAGTAACTAAAGCAGATTCCAAGGAAATAAGAACCTAATATGCGAGGAAGAGTTAGCGAGGTAAAAAGTTAAAATGAGAGATGTATAGATGGGGAGATAGAGAAAAGCATGAAGAGAGAGGAAGGAACAACGCGGCGAACCATCGAAAGAATAAAAGGTGTGATTCCAGATAGGATATAAAAAAAATTTAACATTTGTATTCTCTTATAAAAGTAAATAGCGAGGTCAAAACTTAAAATGAAGAGAATATATCGTATTTTCGAAGAGAGCCATCCCTTTCCTAACTCCCTGCTTTTCATAAGAAGGCTTAAATTGTTTGTAATGCAGAAAATAGTGGATTTTTTAAGGTTGAACTGTCTATCATGCAGGGTTGAGAAATAATTTAAATATTAACCTTGATTTTAAGAATTTAGATTATAATTTTGCATTTGACGCTCACAGGCATTCTGGAAAAGAGCGGAACTGCCACCCTTAGTACCTAAATTTTCCTATCTATGACGGGGGTTATAAACTTTGCCATTAAGTGTTACTACTGCTTTCAGAAAGCATGATACAATGCATAAAATATAGTCTATTGGAAGTTGCAAATATTTAATTTAAAAATTACCCTCGTGTTTGTAGTATTTAATTTATAATTTTATATTTTAAAGCAAATGCTACTAAATGACCCTTTTCGTTCTCAAAGCATGTTGGTAAAATCAAGTTAAACTTTTAATCATATTCCTGGGGATGAAATCTATTTAATTAATTATATTTATAGCTTATTGTTCTATTGTTGTTTTTGAATTTCCGGTTATTTTTTTTTACACAAGTCGCCCTTTACTTGCCATTCATTACCATGAAAAGATTAGAAACACGGCGTTTCGTATTTTGTAGATAGAGGGCTGAAACCTACTTTTTAAGCTTCTTACACATGTTGAATCTAGTGACATATTTTTCATCAAGATCACACTTCTTTTTGAAGGTATTTTCCTTTTTCTAATAAAGAGAAAATTCCTTATGCGATAGGTAACCTTGTCAGCCTAGTAAGTTTATATATTTTACTTCAAAATGAAAAATACATTCTTTTGATGTACGTCTTTGATGTTTGATGTATGTATCCTTCCAAAACGTGTATTTTTAGAATTCTGGTGATTGTTGACTAGGATTGCTTTGTGCTTACCTTGTATTGGTATGGACGGTTTGAAAAGGGATATTCACTTGACATCCTATCGAGATAGTGAAGATTTGACTTAAAAGAAAAGCAAACATATAATTAATTGGTAATGCATAACAATCGCTTTCATGGGTGTGTAAACTCAATAGAAAACACAACATAAACACCTTAAAGAATTATTTTAAAACTTGTATAAAATACTGTTATTCTTAGTTGTTGGATGTACAGTTATGTTTAGTCACAACTGAAATCCAAGAAGTGCTTGTTTGTTAACCCTATCAGAAAATCATCACATGTATCAGCGGTATTGGTGTTAAAAAACTAATGCCTTTATTTTATACTTGTTTTTCCATTTTGTAACTTCACCTAAAACGTATTTTGCGATTAGTAAAGTCTTGAGCTTTTATATTACATTTGGTTCCCTGTCTTTTCCCTAAGTCCTTCTCTAGAAATTCGGCTGTCGGCCTTATAAAATAATCAGCTTGAGCGAGAATACCAACTTCACCAAATGGAGACAATAAAGAAACAAACAGATTGAGGTAAAAACTGATTGTAAAAATAAGGAACTTCAATTCTTAGAAGTATTGAATGGAATACAAATGGATAAATCTAGCGGCCTATAATCAACCTGTTTATTGAGTCACTTTTTTTTGCAAAACAACTAGCTCTTGGCTCGCTTAACAGGCGCTTCAAATTCGCTCTGGTTCGTTGTTCAGGATCCCTGGATTTGCTCAGTAGTAAGGGCTTAGCCATCACAAATAGGCTCTTATACCTAGGGCCATGTCTTTACTTGTGACAATGTTATAGCTTAGTGATTTTGATAGAAGCTCCTCACAATGAAGCCCAACTAATTTGTAAAATGAAGCACAAACGGTAAAATAAGTGGTTTTATTTTTTTTTTTTTTTTTTTTAATCTGGTATTATCTCTAAAAATGTAAAATTCTAGCCCAAAGAGTTCTGCTGAATGTTTTTCTAACCACTGGCAGACGAACAGGGAAACGCCCAAATTTAATATTTTAAATTCTGTCCGACATTTTGTGTTCGAATGTCTGGGTACGTTGTAAACAAAGTTTTAAGACCTTTCTAGTGACTTTAAAAGTTCTAAGATCAAATGTACTATTTGATTATTCTCACTAAAATACTTTATTACTAAAGTTCTTTAGTGAAAGTAAAATACTTTACTTTTCACTTAAGTACTGCTATATTAACGCTTTTATTGGTCCTTTATTTAAATCTTTTCATTGATCACCTGCAGACATTCTGGAACGACTTAAATCGAAGTTTAGTGGAATGAGTGGAAGAACTATGTCTCCAATAGAGTTGGAAAGTTCTGAAATATATTTGTAACTTTTGGTTATAAGTTTCTCCTTTGGAAAATGTGTCTGCTCAGGTGCTTCAAGATCTTGATTTTCGGTAAACAAGCTTAGCGACACATCATGTTCTTTTTTTTCAATTTAGCCATATTCCCTAACACGAAGTTGTACCTAGTTGATGAGAACGACAGTAATTTATGCTGGTGATGCAAGATTCATTACAGATTTAGTGATAGAAAAGGGATTATCCTAAATTTGTGTGTGTGTAAGTAGATGATCCCATCTATACGTGGTTGCGTAAATTCTAGTAAACGTACCTGACCCCCCCCCCTCCAAAAAAATGTTTTCAACTTAGTAAAAGACAGAAAATAGAACACATGAGGCCAGAAAAAGTATCTTGACTTCAGAAATACTCTCAAACATTAGCGTGTTGCTAGGGAATTAAGGATCTGCCTGCACGTAAGCGAAATATTCTTTCTCCCCTATCTTACAGTTTATTAAAAAGAAAGAAATATGATTAAAAAGAAACACTTCGGATATTAAAAAGAAAGGTGAATGTCCTACAAAAATCATTAAAAAAAGATAAATAAAATTTGTTGTTTAATGAAGGCAAAAATTATGACAAAAAAAGAAAAAAGAAAAAAAGAAAGCTGAAGGGTAACCAAACGTTCATTGGTCCCTTTTAGTTGAAATGAAAGACGTTTCCACTTATCAGTGTGATTGAATAATCTTATCCTTTGAAATTTTGTGCGCATTTGACAGGCTTATGTCAATTGTCAAGAATACTTAAGTAAGTTGCAATAAAAAATAATGACAATTTTTTATTTCATCATAAATGTGGTTCTTCGTTACTTTTTGTATTACCAGCTTTGAAGATTCAAACATTCCCTATCGCCTTTACTTATTGTTAGTTATCAAACAGTTCGTGGTAACGAACTGTAAGTAAAGAGCGACCCGACTCAATAGTAACCGAAACTCTAAAAAACGGAATTTTGATACCAATAGATACATCAAAAGAATCAAATTTTTATGCTGATTTCAAATATATGTTTCATCAAGTTTAGTCTTACCCATCAGAAGTTTCACGCCTGAGAAAATTGGCCTTATTTTTGAAAAAAGGGGGAAACCCACCCTAAAATTCACAGAACTTCCATGAAAATCACACCATCAGATTCAGCGTATCAGAGAACCCTACTATAGAAGTTTCAAGCTCGTGTCTGCAAAAATGTGGAATTTTGTATTTTTTGCCAGAAGAAAGATCAGGGATGTGTGTTTATTTGTATTTTTTTTCCCATGGTAATGGTAGCGACCCAGTGGTCCTAGAATATCACGGGTGGGCTCATTAGAACGGAAATTAAAAGCTCTAGTGCCCTTTTTAAGTGACCAAAAAAATGGAGGGCAACTAGGTCCCCTCCCATGCTCATTTTCCCCAAAGTCACCCGATCAAAATTTTAAGATGACCATTTTGTTCAGCATGGTTGAAAAATACAGTAACTACATCTTTGAGTATGACTTAATCCCCCACAGTCCCCGGGGGAAGGTCTGCAAGTTATGAACTTTGCCCAATGTTTACATCACAGTTTATATAATACTATTATATATACTGTGGTTTACATATAGTATTGGTTATTGGAAAGTATACAGAAGTTTCCAGGGAGGATTTTTTCTGGTATTTGGGGTTGGGGTAGGTCGGGTGTTACGTGTGAGGATCTTTCCACCGAGGAAGTTTTCATGGAGGAAGGGACATTGCTATGAAGGAGGCACCGGATTTCCCAGCGTTATTTTAGAAAACGATTAGAAATTAAATAAAAAAACAACTATTTTTTCAACTGAAAGTAAGGAGCAACATCAAAACTTAAAACGAATAGAAATTATTACGTATGTGATCGGGTTCGCCCCCTATTCATTAACTCGCTCTTTACACTGGAGTTTTTTTTTGTACTTTCATCAGAGCTATTTATTCTAATTAACCGCCTTTGTGATTAAGGGGTCATTCTTAAAGAATCGGAACAAAATTTTAACTTTAGCGTAAAAAGCGAGGTATTGACTCCCTAATATACGTAATACAAATATACGAATATAGAAGTTCGTTACGTAAGTTAAGTCGGAACAAAATTTCGAGAAAGACATTTAGCCAAAAAAAAGTAAATTAATTTGCAAATTTCGTTTTAATTATTGCTGTAGGGTGAGCCAAAATCAAAGCTGCATTAATTAAAAAACTATCAGAAATTAAATAAAAAAACTATTTTTTTGATTGAAAGTAAGGAGCAACATTGAAACTTAAAACGAACAGAAATTATTCCGTATATGAAAGGGGCTTTCCCCTCCTCAACGCCTCGCTCTTTACGCTAAAGTTTGACTCTGTTTCACAACTTTATTTTTTAAAACAATAAAAAAAACATTAACGTAAAGAGCGAAGCGTTGAGGAGGGGACAGCCCCTTTCATGTACGGACTTATTTCTGTTCGTTTTAAGTTTCAATGTTGCTCCTTACTTTCAATCAAAAAACTAGTTTTGTATTTAATTTCTATTCTCAAAAGCACACGTGGCACCCCATTAGAACTAACCTATTATCAGTCGCAAAAAAGAGGTTGTCGTTTCCATTATATTTTCGCCTTTAAAAATCAGAAAAATTAAGAGCAACCATATTTAAGGCTTATGGGGGCTTTGAAATCACAAAGGTATGTATTCTTACACGGTTTTTCACCTCATTACAAAACAAAAGTTTGTCCTTTGTTAAAAAAAAAGTGCATTAAGAATTCGGGCCGATTCACATCTTGATGTAAAATCCAGAATGTTTCTACCTAAAATTTCACTAATGTTCAATGAACTATTAAGATCTTTTCTTTGTTAATTTGCCAAAAACTACAGGGATATCATGGATTCTTCAGTACCTGCAGCCTAGTAAAGACCAAACCACGGCACATAGAAATCG
The DNA here is from genome assembly GCF_049724085.1 of Artemia sp. Qi Xiang Cuo. Lineage (NCBI taxonomy): Eukaryota > Metazoa > Arthropoda > Branchiopoda > Anostraca > Artemiidae > Artemia > Artemia sp. Qi Xiang Cuo. The sequence goes on from NC_142798.1 coordinate 36,617,068, forward strand.
AAACTTAAAAACGAGTTTAAAGGCGCTGTTTAGTCAGACAGTATCTTAACTGAAATTGATTCTGAATAGACTTACAGTTCGTTACCACGAACTGTTTGATAGCTGTTATCCAGATGCAACCGAACAGTAATTTGTAATAGTGGAAAGAAATTTTGGAGTATTTTGAAAAAGAACCCAAAACCCTCAAATATAACGTCAATACTTGAATAAAAAGACATTTTCTTTGTTGAAAAAAGTTAACCGGATGTTACCGGCCTCTGTCTTAAAAAGAAAGGAATTTCCTTTTTGCATGGTTAGCACTCGCCTGTCTTTTTTCACTGAAGGTGATTATATCGAGCCTGTCATAGTAGATTATCTGGAGATGGCTCAGATGAATGACATCGAAAATATCTAGTGCCCTTTCGAAGCTACTAAAGAGATTTTGCCCCAGCAAGATGCCATATCTAACCATTCTGTGCCATAAAAGAAAAAAGTTTAGTCTGAATTGCTGACAAGTGAAAATTCAAAGACTGAAAACTCAGAGATAGACAATCGACTTTAACAGTCGAAAACCCAAAACGAGAGGTTTACAGTCCCTCATCTTTAAAACTTCGATAAGCCGATAAGTTAACACTCTGTGTTATCTTGGTAGAAAGGGGTAACTTTAAACAAAAAATTACGAAAAATCTAAGTTATCTTGTAAATTTTTGTAAATTGCTGGTTTTCGTTTTGTGAAAGCTACACCAATCCTAAAAAGGTGTTCAAAGTTACCTCAGGGGGTATTTAACTTAGAATAATAAAAATTTTGATGTGTAACTTTGACCAACAGTTGAAAAAGTTTGGACTCATGTGGTATCGAACTTCCATTAAAAAGAAAAAAAACTCGTTTATTGACAGAATTCCAATGTTAGTTTAAAATAAAAGGCAAAGAAAAGTCAAATTAGTGAAGCATCAGATGATCAAAGTCATGATCAAATAAAAATTTCGTTCCGTGAGTGAACGAAATTCTTCATTCTTCATTTCCACATATTATCAGGGATATTGCCTTCTTTGTTTTATTCATTATCCTGGAGGGGTATTTGGCACCTATTTTTGCAATGCATTTCCTGTTCCTGGGGTTGTCTGTTAATTTAGTCACCTCATAATTGTAAATATTTGACTAAGGCACATCCTGAACAGTCATATCTAAATTGTTCTTGTACTCGTTCAACATTTCAGGTGAAACAGAAGCTTTGATGTTTAGTCTGGTAAATTGGGTAGATAAACCGAGGCCTGTTAATGGCCATTTTAGCAGTTAAGCAGAGGACATGGACCTTTTCTGAAAATAATTTTATAAAATGCATCGTATTTTAAATCCATCAAATAAAATTACAAAGGACACAAATTAAATGCCTTAAATTAATTTTTCAGATTTTACTTTTGGCAAGTCGTATTTTTTTCCATTCTTTCCCTTATATCTAACTTTATAATCCTTTGTCTCTCCTATTGGGTGTCATCTCAATTCAATGCGAAGTTTTACAGTTGGCCAGTACAGAACATCGAAATCCATATCAAAGAAAGACGAGGGTAACTCTGAACAAATGTCCAAAGTTACCCCGAAAAAACAAAATACTTTCGGGAAACATGGAACACTGCTTCCGTTGTGAATCTGTGAAATAAGAAAATAGTTTCACCTGAAAACCTAATCATTCGGCTTCTCAGCTATAAAAAAAAAATTTCAAACTAAAAGTCCTAGCTTAGGAGGGTAACTAATTTTTAGCACTTTTTCACAATTTTGGTCAACTCAAATTCTTTTGCAATTAAAAAGTCAAGATTTCGCGTGATTCTGATTGCAAGAATTACCAATTGATTTAGATGTCATCCATCAATAACCTAGTAACAAGTCCGATCGAGTAATACGACTGTTGTCCAAAAGAGAGTGCTCATTGTTCATTACTTATTTTCTTCAAATTTTTCCCTTTCTATTGTACGTAATAATTTTAGTTTTTTTAAGTTTTAATGTTGCTCCTTACTTACAGTTAAATAAACTTGTTTTTTGATTTAATTTCTGATCGTTTTTTGAATAATGCCGAGGAAATCGGCTCCTCCTCCATGAAAAATTCCCTCTCTCCACGCAAAATCCCTCTGGATGTTTTCTCTTAACTCCACTTTCCCCATAAAAAAATTCCACCCGGACAATTCCATTCTCACTGAAAATTTCCCCCAGAAAATTTCTTACGGTCGATTTTGCCTGAAAAATTCTTCTTTGAACACTTTCATTTGAAAAAGACTTTAATTTTCGATTTTTTTTTTTTTTTTATCATGCCGAAAATCTCCCCTCCTCCATGGAAAAAGTTTTCAATAGAAAGGTCCTATATATAATTCCAACCTGGTGAAAATTTCCACCTGACAATTCCCCTTAACATCTTCATATGTAAAATAGAGTCGGCAAGGAGATAGTTATTCCCTCAGTTTAAATTTCCCCTGGAAAGCTTATCCCCTGGAATCTTCTCTCCCCACGGAAAATTCTCCCTGTGGAAAATCTCCCAGCAGAAAATTCACCTCCTCCCCCCAAAAATATCTGCATAACAAATACTATACATGAACAATTGACAAATTTTATAACTTGCAGACTTATCCCCAGTGGCAATCATGGTCATATCATTCTTAAAGGCATAGTTATTGGATCTTTAAACTATGCTGAAGGAAACGGCTATCTCAAAATTTTGATCGAACGACTTTGGAGAAAAATGGGCATGGGATGAGGGCTAGTTACCCTCCAATTTTTTTGGTCATTTGGACCCATTCCCAATCTTATTGGACCATTGGTTCGATACGATCACCCATGGGAAGAGCAAAAAATCAAACAAATAAACACGCATCCGTGATCTTTCTTCTGGCAAAAAAAAAACTACACAAAAAAACAAAGTTCCACATTTTTGCAGATGGGAGCTTGAAAACTGTACAGCAGGGTTCTTTGATACGCTGAATCTGATGGTGCTATTCTCAGTCAGGTTCCATGAGTTTTTGTTTTTTTCGAAAATCTGGCAAATTTTCTCGGGCTCATGATGTTTGATGTATAACACTAAACTTATTGAATCTTATATGTTTGGAATAAGCATAAATAGCCAATTCTTTTAATTTATTTATTGGTGTCGAAATTCCGTTTTTCAGAATTTTGGTTGCTATTGAGCCGAATCGCTTCTTACTTACAGTTCGTGACCACGAACTGTTTGATAAGCCGCTTTTAGTTTCCTGGGAAGCATGTTTTTTTTACTTGTTTTTCCCTTTAATTTTGCCGAGGGAGGCTGTGGAGGTCCACCGGCTTGGTGCTGCGATGGGTTGTTAGTAGTAGTAGAAGTAGTAGAGGGAGACTGCGAGAAGTATGTTGTTTTATAATAACTTTACATTTTTTTGCCTCTAAAAGTGTAAAAAAGCTACAAAAATAAAGTGTAAAAAATTGGAATGTTCGAAACTAACATTCTTAAAACAAACGAAATACCGAGGAATCTAGATGAAAAGTAAGTTTAAATATTGTTTTGTTTTCTGGAAATTTACAAGACCAAAAGTAAGTTGCTCGCATACCTCTTGGAACTTAATTCCAAACTACAACTAAACTGCAAGTGTTAAACTTATTATAATTCTGAAGTACTAGTAATTCGCAGCCATTAAAGCAAGCTAACTATTCAAACATTAACATTTTATTTATTTTTTGTGTCATCAACAACTTAGTAATAAGCCTCTCAGTTTTAGTAAATCATTTTCTTGTGAATCGTAACGCTTGAACTTTTTTTCATGGGGATTTAACTGTAGCCTTTATGGGGGGGGGGGAGCTTCTGCATGGAGATTATTCCTCATGGCCATTGTTCGCTAGCTAAAGCTGTTTGGTAATTATAAATACAGCTACATGTTTCCTTCTGTATAGGTAACCGCTATATTTTAGGTTCTAACGAGCTACCCTTGTCGCCTATGCTCTGGCAGGCATCGAATTGTAAATCCCATTAAAGGGAGGGCGAAGTACCTACCTGTAGAATAAAGGAAAATCTTAGTTTAGAGTGGAGGGAGGGATCTCAAACTACCAAATGTATAAGACTTAAGACCCAACTGATTTTTTGATGGTGACGGTCTTTGAACGAATACTAGGGTGAGAAAAATTACCCCCTATATATGCTACTATTTTGAAGACATTAATGTTGGCACTTCTGAAAAAAATTGTCTTAAGTTAAGCCCCTCTCCTCCTCCCTACCCATTTATATTAACACATTTGCACAATCAAACTTCATAAAACATAATAAAATAAGCTAAAAATAATAAAAGTGATTGTTACATAACCAAACGAAGAAAACTAATATCTTATACGAGTGAAGTGATTGTAGCACCCATTATTATAAAATGACTTGAAACCTTTTTTAGTGCTTGCAGTTCTTCGTTTTTTATCACTTCTTTTAAGCTAACTTGGCTGGTTATTGCCATCTGACTATCGCCTAAATGACCGAACTTCCAGGACGATTTTGCGTCGTAGTTTTGAATGAAAGTAAACACTGACATTGGAACTGAAATCTAATAGAAATTATTCTATGTATGAGATGGGCCTCTTTTGCCTCTACATGGACGTTTTACGCTAAAGTTTTATAGTGGTAGACTAAGAGCATTTATGAGTCTAACAAAGGTAATTAATGGGCAAGTGCTTTATTTACCGATGGCCTTTGACAACATTAGAACCGATCATTTTATTGTTTCAAGCAATTACGCATCAACTAGCTCTTTCATTGTTGGGGTATTGCGAAAACTGCCTTTTCTCCCACTCCGACTGCCTTGTGTTTGAGCAGTTACTCTTAGAGCGTTCAGGGCAAAAAGTCAAACCGCAGTGCAAAGAGCCGTTGAGAAAGAGCAGGACCTGAGGAGAAGGAAGTCCCACTCATTGACATAATACTTTCTGCTTGTTTTAAGTAATGCCGCTTTTCACTTTCATTTTGTCATCTATTTTTTTTTATATTCTGTTCTATTCGTTTTTAATACCGTCCTCACGGTTACCATAAGGCTTCAAGAAGGAGAACTCATTTAGTGTATTTGCTTTTCGAAATAAAGTATAATTTTTCAGAACAATTTATCGTCCACGTAATAAGAGGGAAGCTTTTGCACTTTCAGTACCCATACCAGGGTTGCCACCCTGACCTGGAAGAATTTACTAAATCGGAGAGGAAAAATTTACTAGATTGCATCTGTTTTTACTAAATGCTCAAAATTTTTTTTTGCCACCAAGCATCAATTTTTACTACAGAAGGATAATCAATACGGATTTTCACAATCTCTTTTCCTTTTTTCTTCTTTTTTTTTCTCTTTTCCTCTTTTCTTTCGTTTTCATAGTATGATTGAAAATTCCGGAAACCTACAAGTTCAAAAATCCTTTTTTTGGATATATATATATATATATATATATATATATATATATATATATATATATATATATATATATATATATATATATATATATATATATATATATATATATATATATATATATATATATATATATATATATATATATATATATATATATATATACACATATATATATATATATATATATATATATATATATATATATATATATATATATATATATATATATATATATATATATATATATATATATAATGTTACAATTCTACTTACTTTTAATTTCTCTCAGCAGGCTCCTTTTACCTCAATACAAATTTTCAAACTGAGGAGATTCACCTAATCACCTTGGTTGGTTGGCTTTTGTTTTGATTCCAATAGATTCCCAATCATCACAAATCCAAGTGTCATTATAGCATAGCTTCATTTTTAGTTGGTAAGATTTGATACACAGAAAGCTGATTTTGTCGACCTTTAGACGCCGGAAGTGAAGTGTTTGTTTATGAAAATAGGTGACTGCTTGTTTGTCTCTGAGACGACAAGCAAAATTGTAAATTGTAAAACAGACAAGCAAAAATTGTCATATGTTTACGATAATTTTTTTCCCTGAATTCATGGAAAATAAAAAAAAGTTTTGTTTACTATAAATCATGACTTTTTACTAGTTGTTACTAGATTTCGGGAAATTTACTAGATGCTCTAAATTTACTAGATTTTTTTTTTACTAGATCTAGTAAAATCCTACTGACGGTGGCAACCCTGACCCATACTATACGTCTCATTGTGTAATTTTCAACAATATTGCACCCCTTTTTGGAGAGTTTACTCCCATTTTTAAAATTATAGAAATTTTCATGTGCTAATAGCTTTTGACGAATAACTTTAAATTAATAAATTTTTCTATATTTGGAATCAAAATTAATAATAGATTTCTGTTTCCTCTCTCGACCTCGACCGTGAAAGAGACTTTTACCTCGTCTTTCAACTCCCGTTTTCTAAGTTAAAGTTCAATAATTGTATAACAATGCATCTACATTCATGACTATCCTTGAAAAAGTGCTCCCCTTCAAGTATTTCCCAGGAGAGAGTCATTAAAAATGACCTTTAGGGTAATCGTTTCCACCGTTTTCAAGAGTAGCTCTCCAAACAAATCTTTTTCATATGGATTTCCTCCAAGTTCACCCTTTTCTTGTAGGCGAGCATATGAATTGTGTCTTTTATTTTACAGTTAAAATAGTTCTGCAATTAGAAGGGATTGATAACCTTATATCTCAAATATTACAAGCTTAGTCCTGGAATATTCTTCGTTAGGAAAGAAGAATGGACATTCAATTATGCTCGCTTCCCAATCCGTGCCTCTATATTTATCTGAAGGTTTATTGGAAATTAGAAAATTCGGGCATAAGAATATACTTCTGAGATTTCAGCCCCCCCCCACGGATAGATCTGCTGACTCTCCTCTATAATAGCTTATTTGTAGTTATTCATCACTGGGCATAATTTTATAAAGTCTAAAATGAATCAGCTCAGTTAGGTGAAGATGTACAATAATTATTTATGCGTATTAAGGGTTTGTTTTGTATTGACTGTTTTGTCTTTAAGAACGAATGCGCCACCGTGAGTTGTTACAGCATCTGAAATTGGGAAGCTCATTAAATTGTTTTTTGTTAATTCTAAATCGATAGTCTGTCTATTCAGTTTTTTGGTACTATTAGCACGAGCTACTCCTTACTTATAGTTCGTTACTACGAACCAGCGTTCTCGCTTCCTCCCTGTCAGTTATGCATATAAAAACAAAAAATTTCTCGTAGAAAACATGTAGATGACTCTTCAGACTGAGTGAAAAACTTAGGTAGGTTTAGTTGGGTATCATTAGCGAAAAAATAGTAGAAATCGGTTGCAAAACCGCTGTGGAATAATTTGCAGGATGTTTGTCTGTTGACTCTAGCTATAAGTATTTCATGTCAGGGGTGAACCCAGCGATAAATTTCGAAGGGGGATGGATAGTTTGACAGAGGCATGGTAGTACTGGTTAAAAAGATCTATGGACAACGGCCTCTGCAAAGGGCTGTCTCGACCCTTCTGGGGTACTCGCAAGACTGGAGACCTTGGGGTCAGCTCTATTCCCACTTGAGGAGTGGCGCCCCTCGAGTAAATTATAGCCTAGTAAACGACACAGCATTTGCCCGGGATTCTGACTAATGGATAATTCTTCTGGGCTTGGTCTATTTTCACGGGCGTTTTTGGGCTGAAAAACCTGTTCCTAGCTAATTTATCTACTATGGCCTGCTTCCCCATAGTAGCATAATATTGTAGGAATGTATATGTATACTGAGTCGGAGGTAATACGCTTGAGACTGTCTGTGCAGGATTTCGACTCTTGTTGATAGAAGAGCATCGCCAAGTGCTGAAAACCATATTGTGACCAAGATGGGCCCAGGATTGAACAAAGCCTCCATTCATACTGGAGGTCCCTGGAACTTCTTGCTGCCCGGTTCTATGCCGGCTTAAGCGCTTCGGTGTGGACTTGAGAAGATATGTTGGTCCCCGTCCTGCACTGGTAACCGGGATCATTGCTTTTTCTAAGGCCAAAATAACTTCAATAATTTAAAGAACATGAAAATTGGAATTTGGAATGGTACGACGTTAAAAAATAACTATCGTATTGACGTTTTGACTGACGAATTCAGACGATTCAAACTGGACTTACTAGGAGTTTCAGAAAGTCATATCCCAGGGTAGGAAGCATGAAATTAGGTGATATAGCATTTGTTTACTCGGGCACGAAGGATGGGGTACATACACAGGGAGTAGGGTTCATGATGAATAAACAAGCTGCTAAGTCTTGTTTAGGCCGGGAAGGTATTAATAATAGAATACTAAGCGCTCATTTTATGACTAAAAAGTTCAGGGTATCAGTTGTAGTAGTATATGCCCCTGTAGAACCGACTGACGGAGATACTAGTGGCTCAGATGAATTTTACTTATAGTTACAGGAGCAAATAGACAGGGTCCCAGGTAGAAATATGGTGTTTTTACTAGGAGATTTTAACACCCAGGTCGTTAGAAATAGAGATAGATGGTATCCTAGCCTAGGTAAATTTGGTGTAGGGAAAGAAAACGTAAATGGCTACAGACTGTTGCGATTTTGTAGGTATAACAATTCTAGTTATAACCATTACGGTATTTGGTCATAAAATGGCCCATAAGTTAATATGGTATTCACGTGATGGTAAGACAGCAAACCTTATTTATAATTTTATTGTAAACCGAAGGCTGGCAGGATCAATGCAAGATACTAGGGTATATAGGAGTGCTGTTATTGGTGATTACAGTAAAGACCACCGTCTAATAGTGTCTAGGGTTAATTTAAGGCTGAAATTTCGGAAGGGTAACTACCTTCCGGGAAGTTTTGATGCTGGTAGGCTCTAAGATGAGAATTTGAGAGAAACTTTCCAGGAACAGTTGGATGCTAAACTAAAGAGTTTAAAATTTGACAATGTGGAAAATGGGTGGAATAATCTTAGGAAAACAATTTGTGAAGATGCTGATGGTGTCTTAGGGAAAAAAAATGTTAGAACTACAGCTAGGAATATTAGTCAAAAAACTTTATGTTTAATAGAGAGGTGAAGGGGCTTATACAAGAATTATCTGAGTGAAAGATCATATGAAAACAAAAGGAATGTAAAAAAAGTGGAGAAAGCATTAAAATATGAACTAAGGATGTGTGAAGTGGAGGCCATGGATAAAATTGCCGATGATCTGGAAGATGCAGCTAGACGGCATAATAGTAAAATATTGTACTGACATGTTAGTAAATTGAGAGGGATTAGTCAATCCGGGCTTTTCCCAGCTAAAGATAGGAACGGCCACAATTAGCGGTAAGGGAAGAGTTAAAGAGAGATGGGAAGAACACTTTGAGAATATTCTAAACCGAGATAGAGTTGCAGGAAAAGATATAGAGGAAAATGAAAAAGTTTGTGATACCTTGGATGTGAAGGAAGATTTGTTTTATAAGGAAGAATTAGCAACTGTACTAAAATGATTAAAAATAATAAGGCTCCAGGTGTTGATTGTGTGGTAAATGAGTTTCTTAAATGTTGTGGTTATGAGGTTATAAACAAGCTACTGATGACTCTGAGAATAATATTGAAAAAAAGGGAAGGACCTAGCGATTTTAGGAACCTTAATTAAACCACTGTATAAGAAAGGTGATAAAAGTGAGTGTGGTAATTATCTAGGCATTAGTCTGGTTTTTGTAGGTAGCAAATACTTAGTAATATGATACTTTTTGGACTGAGAGATGCTGTAGACAACGTTTTAAGATAGGAACAATGCAATTTTGGAAAAGGCATAGGATGTGTTGACCAAATTTTCGCTCTTAGCTTAATAATTGAGAAGTGCCTGAGTTATCAAACAGCTTTGGTCCCCAGTATTATAGATTATGAGCAAGCGTTCGATTCTGTTGATTGAAGAACTTTAGCGAAGATCTCATCCCTGTATGGTATACCAAACAAATACGTTAAAGTGATTACTGCTATGTACGAGAATAACACTGCTGCGGTTAAGGTAGGAAATAAGGTTAGCAGCTGGTTTCGTATTAAATCAGGAGTTAAGCAGGGTTGTGTTCTATCCCCATTTATATGGATCATTTTGATGGACTTTGTCCTAAGGAGCACGGGAAAGGCAATGGGAGACCACGGAATCAATAGGGGAGGAAACACTTTCCTGAACTTAGATCATGCTGTTGATTTAAGCGTCTTAGATGAAAGTCAGAAAGTGCCAGCAAAATGAATGAACTTTTAGAGGTTTTATCAATTCAATGTTTTGGCACACGTTTTAAAATTAAGGTTCAGAAGACTAAATTACTAAGGCTAGGAGTAAGTAAAGATGAAAAAGTAATGTTGGTTAATGGAACAACTGATCAGATGGGCAGCTTCACTTGTTAGTATCAGAGGCAACGCTATAACGTTGCCTATAGTAAAGGCCATACGGCTCCAATGTTTTATTATTTATTATTATTATTATTTTTTTCCCTAGAGGCACTTCATATGGAAGAGATCATCGTATAAACTTCAAAGGGGGCTCATTCGATTGGAAATTAAAAGTTTTAGTGCCCTTTTTAAGGGTCATAAGGGATTGGAAGGCAACTAACACCCCTTCCATGCCCACTATTTCCCCAAACATATCCAATCAGAATTTTTAGATAGCCATTTTGTACAGTCTTCAGGGCAAGGGTTATAAGTTACGCCCTGGGGGCATATATGGGTCTTATGGAAGGAATGCTCGTATAAACTTGAGAGAGGTCTCAGTTGATTAGAAATTGAAAGTTCTAGTTCACTTTTTAAGCGTCAAAAGATATCGGAGGGTATTCAGCCCCCCCCCCCCTCGCCCTTTTTCGCCAAATGCGTCCGATAAAAATTTTTAGATAGCTATTTTGTTAAAAATAGTTCTATGATCATATAACAAAAACTCCGGTGTCGACACAGGGCCCGGGGGCAGACGTTGTAAGTTATGACCTGGGGGCATATATGGTTCTTATGGAAGGGATGTTCGTAAAGAGGGCTCATTTGATTGGAAATTGAAAGTTCTAGTTCACTTTTTAAGAGTCAAAAGAGATTGGAGGACACCTAGAACACCCCCCCCCCCCTCCGCGCCTTTTTTTCTCAAACCCATCCAATAAGAACTTTGAGATAGCCATTTTTAAAAATAGTTCAAAGACCAAGCAACGAATGCTCCGGGGTCAACACAGCCCCCCAGGGCCCCAAGGCAGGCGTTGTAAGTTATGCCCTGGGGGAATATATGGTTCCAATGGAAGGGATGCTCGCAAAAACTTCAGAGAGGGCTCATTTGATTGAAGATTGAATGTTCTAGTTCAGTTTTTGAGAGTCAAAACAGATTGGAGGGCAACTAGCCCCCCCCCCCGCGCCTCTTTTTCCCAAATACATGTGATAAAAATTTTGAGATAGCCGTTAAGTTAAAAATTGTTCAAAAGTTAGATAACAAAGACTCTGGTGTCGAAAGATCCCCCCAGGGACCGGGGGCAGGCGTTGTAAGTTATGCCCTGGGGCAAATATAATTCTTATGAAAGGGATGCTCGTATAAACTTCAGAAAGGGCTCATTTGATTGGAAATTGAATTTTGAGCTCACTTTTTAATTGTCAAAAAAGATCATAGGGCAACTAGCCCCCCCCCCACGCCTTCTTTTTCCAAACCCATCTGATGAAAATTTTGAGAAAGAAATTTTGTTAAAAATAGTTCAAAGGTCGGATAAAAAAAAACTCCGGTGTCAATAGAATCCCCCAGGGACCGGGGGAAGGTGTTATAAGTTATGTCCTAAAGGCATGTATTGTTCTTATGAAAGGGATGCTCGTATAAACTTTATAGAGGGCTCATTTGATTGGAAATTGAAAGTTCTCGTTCACTTTCTAAGAGTCGAGAATTTTAAGGGTAACTAGCCCCCCCCTCCTCGCCCTTTTTTTTATCCAAAACCATCTGCTACAAATTTTGAGATAACCAGTTTTTTAAAAATTGTTCAAAAATTAGATAACGAAAACTCCGGTGTCAACACAACCCCCCAGGGCCCGGGGTAGGCGTTGTAAGTATTGTCCTAGGGGCGTATATGGTTTTTATAAAAGGGATTCTTGTAAAAAGTTTAGTAGGGGTTAATTTGATTGGAAATGACGGTTCCAGTTCAATTTCTCAGAATCAAAAGACATCCAAGGGCAACTAGCCCCCACCCACACACACTCTTTTTCCCCAAGCCCATCCGATAAAATTTTTAAAATAGCCACTTCATTAAAAATAGTTCAAAGGTAAGATTAGAAAAGCTCATGTGTCGACGCGACCCCCCAGGGCCCGGAGGCAGGCGTTGTAATGCTCTGGGGGCATATAGTTCTTACAGACGGGATGCTCATGTAAGCTTCGGAGGGGGCTCATTTGATTGGAAATTGAAAGTTCTTGTTCACTTTTTAAGAGTCAAAAGAGATCGGAGGGCAACTAGCCCCCCCCCCTCCACGCCCTAAATGCATGAGATAATAACTTTGAGATAGACATATTGTTAAAGATAGTTCAAAGTTCAGATAACAAAAACTCCAGTGTCGACACAGCCCTCCAGGGCCCGGGGGTAGATGTTGTAAGTTACTCCCTGGGGGCATATATGGTTGTTAAAAATAGCATATAAGTTACTCCCTGGGGGCTTATTTGATTGAAAATAGAAAGTTATAGTTCCCTTTTATAGAGTCAAAAAAGACCGAAGGACACTTAGCCCCCCCACCAACGCCCTTTTTCCCCAACCCATCCGATAAAAATTTTGAGATAGCCATTTTGTTAAAAATAGTTCAAACATGAGACAATAAAAACTCCGAGGTTGAGACAAACCCATTTTTCACTTTGATATTGTTACTTTGATACCAGTTTTTAATAGTTTTTTTAAAGTTTGATTTTGAAATAAGGAATTTTTAAAACTAGTAACTTTTTGCAATCAAAAACGAACAAAAATTAATTAAAACTTTCGAAAAATAAGTCTTTAAAAAAAAATAAAGGCCATTTTAAACTTAAGCTCAGCTGATACAAATACATGTTAAAATTCAAACTCAAAACAACCATTAATCACTATTAAAGAATAAATGAAACCCAAGACGAACAGAAATTAAATAAACAATCATAGCAAAAAAACATGCAACTATTAATAATATAAATGAATAAATAGATCTTAAAGCGAGTAATGCTTAGATTGAATATGAAAATCAAGCTTAAAACGAAAAATTTGTTTTTTGCTATTGAAGTATAAATGAAACTTAAAATGAACAGAAATTAAATGAACAACCAATGCAAACTAACATACAATAGATATTAATGTATATGAATAAATAAATCTTAATACGAGTGAAACTTAAATTGAATATGCAAATCAAGCTCGAAGAGAACAAAAATCACTACAAACAAGAATTTGGGTATCGCCTTTTTGTCTCACTGTAAAAGTCTAAAACCTACTGCGTCATTGGCGCTTTACTGAAAACTATAAGCGTCTTGAACAGTCTTGGAAAGTATAAACAACATCAAATTGAATATTTGATGTATAATGATATTAATTGTTGAAAGAACAAAAGAATCAGATTTTAATGCTGATATCAAATATATAAGTTTCATCAAGTTTAGTCTTACCCATCAAAAGTTACGCGCCTGAGAAAATTTGGCTGATTCTAGAAAAAAGGGGGAAAGATCCCCTAAGAATTACATAACCTTAATGAAAATCACACCATCATATTCAGCGTATTAGAGAACCCTACTGTAGAGGTTTCAAGCTCCTATCTACAAAAATGTGGAATTTTGCATTTTTTGCCGGAAGAAAGATCACGGATGCGTGTTTATTTTTATTTTAATTTTTTTTTTTCCCAGGGGTGATCGTATTGACCCAGTGGTCCTAGAATATCGTGGAATGGCTCATTGGAACGGAAATCAAAATTTCTAGTTCCTTTTCTAAGTGGCTCAAAAATGGAGGGTACCCAGGCCCCCTCTGACGCTCAGTTTTTTCCAAAAGTCACCAGATAAAAATTTTGAGATAGGTATTATGTTCCCCATAGTCGACAAATCTGATAACTATGTCTTTTAGGATGACTTAATCCCCCGAAGTTCCCGGGGGGTGGGCTGAAAGTTATGAACTGTACCAAATGTTAAAATATAGTATTGGTTATTGGGAAGTATACAGACGTTTTCAGGGTTTTTTTTTCTGGTTGGTGGGGGGGGGGGTCTGGGGTTATATGGGAGGATCTTTCCGTGAAGGAAGTTTTCATGGGGGAAGGGACATTGCTATGAAGGGGGCGCCGGATTCCCCATCATTATTAAAGAAAAAGATCAGAAACAAAAAAAAAAGTTTTCAACTGAAAGTAAGGAGCAAAATCAAAACTTAAAACGAACAGAAAATCTTACGTATATGATTGGGTTCACCCCCTATTCAATACCTCGCTGTTTAAGCCAAAGATTTTTTTAGTACTTTCATAAGAGCTATTTAAGTAGTAAAGCCCCAATTACCACTGAATATACATGCACTTTCACAAGCCTGAGGCATGGATATGTGTGTATATTTTCAAGTAATTGGGTTACCAGGGTCATTTACCTATTACTATGAACGATACATGGCTTGGCAGACAGGTTTTCTATTGTGACACCCATTTTTTGGAGGTCAAACTCATGGATACATGTATATTTTTTTTTTTTTTTAAATGGTATTTTTTCAATGAAGCCCATAACACTTTGCAGAAACCCGTGAATGTAGGACTGAAAGTCCATTAGTACTATATCTGAATCTAATTACTAATCAAGTTAGTGTAACCGCCATTTTTTGATCTGGTTAGGTGGGTATAATCTGGTTTGGTTCGTTATTGCGAGATGGTTACTCAATTTACATCTTAGTGTTAACTGTGCGATGACTTAGTCTAGTTGCGTAGGTACTAAAGGAACATTTGAAGGTGGAGAAAAAAAGGGTAATTAGTGATTGGATATTTTTAACAAGAAATGACTGAAAAGTGTTTTGGAGGAGATGGAATGAATGTGTAGTGTATAATACACAAGTGATGATTTGCAAAGTGTTGTCAATTTTAAATAGTTTAGAAATAAAAAAATTAACAAGAAATGGCTGAAAAGTGTTTTGAGGGAGTTGAGTTGCACGAGGGTTGACTTGCACGTGGGTTCAGTTACATGGAGATTCAGTTACACGGGGATTAGTTACATGGGGTCGAGTTGCACGAGGATTCAGTAGCACGGAGGTTCAGTTGTACGGGGTTTCGGTTATACAGGGGTTCAGTTACATGGGGGGTTCAGTTATTTTTTCTGATTTTGTGTGTTTTCGCAAGAAAATAACTGGTCTTTTAGCAAACTTAGCCATAGCTACTTGAAACTCTGCATAAATATCTTCATTTTAATCTAATTGCATAGGTACTAAAGGAACATTGAACATTTTTTCTGATTTTGTGTGACCACCCGGCGCCCCCAAAGACTCCTGAGCCTCCATTATAATACTTTTTAAGGCTTTATTATATCTTTTCAGAACAAATTACTATTTTAGGGAATTATTTCGGTGAAACAGTTAGAGACATTTTGAATAATGATTTTAGAAGAGGATTTGAGGGTGAAACTCTGTGGTCGTTATAATACACAAGTTCCATTTGAACAGTGTTGTGAGGTCCCCTACCACAACCCCAAAGGGCTCCGATACCCCCACCCCACCCCCGAAGGAAACCCCCCCCCCCGTCATCAAAAGTTCTCTGGGCTCCCAAAGGGCCCTCGGCGCCCCAATGGCTCCTGAGTCCACCATTATAATACTTTTTAAGGCTTTATTATATCTTTTCAGAACAAATTATTATTTTAGGGAATTATTTCGGTGAAACAGTTAGAGATATTTTAAAAGATGATTTTAGAAGAGGATTTGAGGGTGAAACTCTGTGATCGTTATAATACACAAGTTCCATTTGAACAGTGTTGTGAGGTCCCTTACCACAACCCCAAAGGGCTCCGATCACCCCACCCCAACCCCCAAGGAAACCCCCCCGGTCCTCAAAGGTTCTCTGGGTCCCCAAAGGGCCCCCGGTGCCCCAATGGTTCCTGAGTCCCCTATTATAATACTTTTTAAGGCTTTATTATATCTTTTCAGAACAAATTATTATTTTAGGGAATTATTTCGGTGAAACAGTTAGAGACATTTTAAAGGATGATTTAAAAGATGATTTTAGAAGAGGATTTGAGGGTGAAACTCGGTGGTCGTTATAATACACAAGTTCCATTTGAACAGTGTTGTGAGGTCCCTTACCACAACCCCAAAGGGCCCCGATCCCCCCCACCCCAACCCCGAAGGAAACCCCCCGGTCCTCAAAGGTTCTCTGGGTCCCCAAAGGACCCCGGTGCCCCAATGGCTCCTGAGTCCCCCATTATAATACTTTTTAAGGCTTTATTATATCTTTTCAGAACAAATTATTATTTTAGGGAATTATTTCGGTGAAATAGTTAGAGACATTTTAAAGGATGATTTAAAAGATGATTTTAGAAGAGGATTTGAGGGTGAAACTCGGTGGTCGTTATAATACACAATTTCCATTTGAACAGTGTTGTGAGGTCCCCTACCACAACCCCAAAGGGCTCCGATCCCCCCACCCCAACCCAGGTATTAGCGAAGTTACTCTGTGGTTGTTATAATACACAAGTTACATTTGAACAGTGTTGTGAGGTCCCTTACCACAACCCCAAAGGGCTCTGATCCCCCCACCCCAACCCCGAAGGAAACCCCCCCGGTCCTCAAAGGTTCTCTGGGTCCCCAAAGGGCCCCCGGCACCCCAATGGCTCCTGAGCCTCCATTATAATACTTTTTTAGGCTTTATTATATCTTTTCAGAAACTCTAGTTTTTTGCAAGAAAATTATGGAAAATACAATTCTCTGGTTCAAATTTGAAACTTAAGTCCATTTTTGGATAGAAAAAATAAACTATTTCCGTAAAATCTGATATAATAAGGGTTTTTGACCGTAAACTATAGTTTTTTGCAAGAAATTTATGGAAAATACAATTCTCTGGTTCATAGGTGAAACTTAAGTCCATTTTTGGTTCGAAAAATAAAACTATTTCTGTAAAATCTGAGCTAATAAGGGTTTTTGACTGTAAACTCTAGTTTGTTGAAAGAAAATTAAATGAGCCCTACAGTAGGATGTCCGCTACTATCCTAAGCTTCAGCTGAAGCTAGCTTCAAACACTGAACCTAAAAGATTCATATTACCATAGTTACGAAGTGTTTATAGAATTGGTGGTCTTTAAAAAGACCGTTGGATAGTCATGGGTGTGATGACTATTGTAAAAATTCGTCATTGTTTGTCATCCACTCAGTATGATTCCAATCTATGTCAGGGATTTGTTTGTTCTTCTTCTTCTTCTTAGGATATCTC
Source organism: Artemia sp. Qi Xiang Cuo (assembly GCF_049724085.1). Lineage (NCBI taxonomy): Eukaryota > Metazoa > Arthropoda > Branchiopoda > Anostraca > Artemiidae > Artemia > Artemia sp. Qi Xiang Cuo. The sequence continues at coordinate 36,634,355 of NC_142798.1, forward strand.
ACACACATATTCCGAGAAGGAATATCTATTGGTTCCCATTTACTAAAAAATCGAACCTCGTCCTCTGGGTTATGTATCTTACTCGGAAATATCTCACAACTAAAATCCTCCAAGTTGAATAATGGTATATCTGACTTGCATTTCTCGATTAAAAGTTTGTCAGTGGGCACATTCCCTTTTGTGTACAGTGCTGTTACGCCAAAAAAACAGCATATCTCTCTAACTTCCTCCTGTATGGAGGATAAATACTTCCCTTTGTTATAAGATGGAAAAATCATTCTATTATATTCACCTATTTTGTTTATAAAATGTGGTGTACTGTACCACCTCTCTTTATTTTCTCCATTCATATTATAGTTTATATACCAGTGGTAACAAGAGACCTCTTGATGATCAGTACTCAACAGTAGAAATGCGCATTCAAAAATCACACCACACGCCGATTTCTTCACGCCAATATATTCGCAGTCAAAAACGCCATACATCTTTGAAGTTATATTGATAGAGTGGATATTCAAACTGTTTAAAGTTCCAAATTGAAACTACATTATATACTAAAGAAACTGAATATATTAACATCTAAAACAAGAATTTTTATGTAATGATGTCTTCAAATAATATCAAGAGGATTTGTCTTTACACTGATCACAGTGTGGAATGTGTTACTAGAATTTCGTTTAAAGAAATTAAACAACATTCTTATCAGATTCAAACGCTTAATACCCCCAAGCATATGCGGTAATGGTTAATTATTACGATAATCATACGGGAGAGGAATCTATATCTTGGGGATTAAAAGAAATTAAACTTCTTCTTATCAGATTCAAACGCTTAATAGCCCAAGCTTATGCGACTAAAATTTCTCTTTAGAGTGCTAACGTGTATCTGTTGAAATAATTTAAGTCCAGTTTCAGAATTCCTATCAAGTCGAACAGTAAAGCAAAAAAAAAAAAAAACCCCTAATTTTAAACAGTTTTTTGGGAAACAAGGTGAAAGTAAAGTGCAACTCGTATAAATGAAACCTGAAACAAACAAAAACTATAATAATTAACCGAGTCAATCTCAAAACGAGCAGAAATTAACATAAGTTGGGCGCTAAACTCCATATGCCTTCCCAAGACACGAACAAAATTTGCACTTTACTGAAAAAATACAAATGGTTTTACTTTTACACCTTTAATAATTCAAATGACATTAACATTTTGATTACTAAATATCAGTATATGTATATTAAACTGACAGTGCATATTCACTTGTATTTTTCAGTAGAGTGTAAATTTTTTTATGGCCTTGGGAAGGCATATGGGGTTTGACGCCCCAACTTATTGACTTTTTGGGAGTGTTTCTCCCTTTTTTGAAAATCTGGCTCCCGGTTTTCAAAATCCCTTTTTCTTCTGAGGCTTGGAGCATTTGGTGGGTAGATATTAAACGTAATGATAAACAATAAATTAGCAAAAATAGCATCAAATAATCTACCAATCATGAAACTGCCACAAATCAGCATCGATAAATAAATGAAACCCAAAATGAACAGAAATTACAATAATTAACCTAGTCAAACTCAAAACGAGCAGAAATTAACATAAGTTGGAGTAAAAGAAACTAGTCAAACAGGTCCTCTCAACGGGGGAAAGGATTGCAAACAGTAGTTTCTAAATAACCGAGTCAGACTCAAAACGAGCAGAAATTAACATTAGTTGGGCGCGAATTTTTTTATCATGAACTGTTTAGCCTGTAGACCCGTTCCTGAAAGTTTCATTTTCCTAACCTAACCCCTTTCCAAGATAGCCAAAAGTAGCTAAACCTTAAAAAATGAAACTATCTTTTTTTATCATGAACTGTTTAGCCTGTAGACCCATTCCTGAAAGTTTCATTTTCCTAACCTAACCCCTTTCCAAGATAGCCAAAAGTACCTAAAGTAGAATTGGTAATGTTCTATCAGGTGTAAGCCACGCAAGATAGCTGATAAAAGAAACTAGTCAAACAGGTCCTCTCAAGGGAGAAATGGATTGCAAACAGTGGTTTCTAATTAACCGAGTCAGACTCAAAACGAGCAGAAATAAGTTTCATTTTCCTAACCTAACCCCTATCCAAGATAGCCAAAAGTACCTAAAGTAGAATTGGTAATGTTCTATCAGGTGTAAGCCACGCAAGATAGATGATAAAAGAAACTAGTCAAACAGGTCCTCTCAACGGAGAAAATGGATTGCAAACAGTGGTTTCTACTTAACCGAGTCAGACTCAAAACGAGCAGAAATTAACATAAGTTGGGCGCGAATTTTTTTATCATGAACTGTTTAGCCTGTAGACCCATTCCTGAAAGTTTCATTTTCCTAACCTAACCCCTTTCCAAGATAGCCAAAAGTAGCTAAATTAACCTTAAAAAATGAAACTATCTTTTTTTATCATGAAGTGTTTAGCCTGTAGACCCATTCCTGAACGTTTCATTTTCCTAACCTAACCCCTTTCCAAGATGGCCAAAAGTACCTAAAGTAGAATTGGTAATGTTCTATCAGCTGTAAGCTGCGCAAGATAGATGATAAAAGAAACTAGTCAAAATACTTAATGAAGAAAAAGGTGAAAATTAGGGGTTTTATTGACGTTACGTGCCTATTAATTGGAATTTAACACCTAAACGCACTTGCAAAAATCACTGCACTTGGGTTTTGTATTTGCCAAGATTTAGATTTTAAGAGTGAAAACATTTTTGTGTTTGTGCTAATGAACTGTAATTAAGGAGCGATACGACTCAATAGTAACCGAAACTCTAAAAACCAATATCCCTACTTCGGAAGTTTCAAGCTCCTATCTGGAAAAATGTGGAATTAATTTCTTGAAGTAATTGATACTTAATGAAGAAAAAGGTGAAAATTATAGGTTTTATGAAATTGATCATAAGACTTAAATTATTCTATCAGATACGTTGGCACTTTAAGATGAAATTTGACTCGCATATGCTTGTAGGTATTAAGCGTTTGAATCTGATAAGAAGAGAGAGACTTTCTCAATGAAAATTAAATAAGTTATTGATCAATTCTATTTTACTAAAATAATATAAAATTGTCCACTTCAATTCAGATTTTACTCTAAGAGATGAAAAAATTTTAAGTTCTGTTTCAAATATTTTCCCGGAAGAAGAAAAGTTCAACTTCGATTCTGAATTTTCTTAATGAAAATGAAATAAGTCATTAATCAATTCTATTTTCCCAAAATAATATCAAAATTTTCCACTTCAGTTAAAAAAAATTCTGGTTATTCTGAAGTTGATTGTCTGAAAAGTATTTTTTTTGGGGGGTGGATAAACTATTGGCTTAAAATAAAGCATAAATTATAAAATCACAACAACTTAAGATAATTAAATAATTCCATTGTTTTTTTTTTGTTAAAAAAGATTTGCTTAAATAAAATCAGTAATTCTAAAAAAACAAAAAATAGAGATAATTAAATGATTCCTTTTTTTTTTTTTTTTTTTAAAAAAAATTTGTTGAACCAAAAGCGTAAATTACGGCTAAAAATTAACCGAAACAAAAAAAACCAATTAATAGATTGCTCGCTCGCTGTTACAAAACTCCTAGTTAATACAAAAAATCGCGAAGACTAAAAAGTTCAACTTCCATTCTGAATTTTCTCAATGAAAATGAAATAAGTTATTGATCAATTCTATTTTCCCAAAATAATATCAAAATTTTCCACTTCAGTTAAAAAAAATTATGGTTAGTCTTAACTTGTTTGTCTGAAAAGTATTTTTTTTTTGGGGGGAGATACACGAATGTCTGAAACAAAAGCAGAACTTTTAAAATCACAACAACTGAAGATCAGTAAATAATTCCATTGTTTTTTTTTTTAGCTTACAGCTGATAGAACATTACCAATTCTACTTTAGCTACATTCGGCTATCTTGGAAAGGGGTTAGGTTAGGAATAAAGTGACAATGCACATTCACTTATATTTTTCAGTAAAGTGAAAATTTTGTTCTGGTCTTGGGAAGGCATAGGGGTTTCGTGCCCAACTTATGTTAATTTCTGCTCGTTTTGAGTCTGACTCGGTTAATTAGAAACCACTGTTTGCAATCCATTTCTCCGTTGAGAGGAACTGTTTGACTAGTTTCTTTTATCATCTATCTTGCGTGGCTTACACCTGATAGAACATTACCAATTCTACTTGAGATACTTTTGGCTATCTTGGAAAGGGGTTAGGCTAGGAAAATGAAACTTTCAGGAATGAGTCTACAGGCTAAACAGTTCATGATAAAAAAAGATAGTTTCATTTTTAAGGTTAATTTAGCTACTTTTGGCTATCTTGGAAAGGGGTTAGGTTAGAAAAATGAAACTTTCAGGAATGGGTCCACAGGCTAAACAGTTTGTGATAAAAAAAAAGATAGTTTCATTTTTTAAGGTTAATTTAGACGAGGTTATGTGCGCGCGCACATAACCTCTTCTAAATTAACCTTAAAAAATGAAACTATCTTTTTTTATCATGAATTGTTTAGCCTGTAAACCCATTCCTGAAAGTTTCATTTTCCTAACCTAACCCCTTTCCAAGATAGCCAAAAGTAGCTAAATTAACCTTAAAAATGAAACTCTCTTTTATCATGAACTGTTTAGCCTGTAGACCCATTCCTGAAAGTTTCATTTTCCTAACCTAACCCCTTTCCAAGATAGCCAAAACTAGCTAAAGTAGAATTGGTAATGTTCTATCAGCTGTAAGCCACGCAAGATAGATGATAAAAGAAACTTGTCAAACAGGTCCTCTCAACGGAGAAATGGATTGCAAACAGTGGTTTCTAATTAACCGAGTCAGACTCAAAACGAGCAGAAATTAACATAAGTTGGGCGCGAAACCCCTATGCCTTCCCAAGACCAGAACAAAATTTGCACTTTACTGAAAAATATAAGTGAATGTGCATTGTCAGTTTATTTCTAACCTAACCCCTTTCCATGATAGCCAAAAGTAGCTAAAGTAGAATTGTTAATGTTCTATCAGCTGTAAGCTAAAAAAAAAACAATGGAATTATTTACTGATCTTCAGTTGTTGTGATTTTAAAAGTTCTGCTTTTGTTTCAGCCACTCGTGTATCTCCCCCCCCCAAAAAAAAACTTTTCAGACAATCAAGTTCAGACTAACCAGAACTTTTTTTAACTGAAGTGGAAAATTTTGATATTATTTTGGGAAAATAGAATTGATCAATAACTTATTTCATTTTCATTGAGAAAATTCAGAATGGAAGTTGAACTTTTTAGTCTTCGCGATTTTTGTATTAACCAGGAGTTTTGTAACAGCAAGCGAGCAAGCTATTAATTGGTTTTTAGAGTTTCGGTTACTATTGAGCCGTAAGTTCTGCTTTTGCTTCAACCAATTGTTTAACAAAAAAAAAAAAAAACAAAGGAATCATTTACTGATCTTTAGTTGTTGTGATTTTAAAAGTTCCGCTTTTATTTCAGCCAATTGTGTTTAACAAAAAAAAAAAAAGGAATTATTTACTGATATTCAGTTGTTTTGATTTTAAAAGTTCTGCTTTTGTTACAGTCAATCGTGTATCTCCCCCCCCCAAAAAAAAAAACTTTTCAGAGAATCAAGTTCAGACTAACCAGAATTTTTTTAAACTGAAGTGAAAAATTTTGATATTATTTTGGGGAAATAGAATTGATCAATAAATTATTTCATATTCATTAAGAAAAATCAGAATCGAAGTTGAACTTTTATTATTCCGGGGAAATATTTGGAAGAGAACTTATAATTTTTTCATCTCTTTGAGTAAAATCTGAATTGAATTGGAAAATTTTATATTATTTTAGTAAAATAGAATTGATCAATAACTTATTTCATTTTCATTGAGAAAGTCTCTCTCTTATTATCAGATTCAAACGCTTAATACCCACAAGCATATGCGAGTCAAATTTCAACTTAAAGTGCCAACGTATCTGATAGAATAATTTAAGTCTTATGATCAATTTCATAAAACCTATAATTTTCACCTTTTTCTTCATTAAGTATCAATTACTTCAAGAAATTAATTCCACATTTTTGGAGATAGGAGCTTGAAACTTCCGAAGTAGGGATATTGGTTTTTAGAGTTTCAGTTACTATTGAGTTGTTTCGCTCCTTACTTACAGTTCGTTAGCACAAACACAAAAATGTTATCACTTTTAACATTTAAATCTTGGCAAATCCAAAACACCAGTGCAGTGATTTTTGCAAGTGCGTTTAGGTGTTAAATTCCAATTAATAGGCACGTAACGTCAATAAAACCTTTAATTTTCACCTTTTTCTTCATTAAGTATTTTGACTAGTTTCTTTTATCATCTATCTTGCGCAGCTTACAGCTGATAGAACATTACCAATTCTACTTTAGGTACTTTTGGCTATCTTGGAAAGGGGTTAGGTTAGGAAAATGAATCTTTCAGGAATGGGTCTACAGGCTAAACACTTCATGATAAAAAAAGATAGTTTCATTTTTTAAGGTTAATTTAGCTACTTTTGGCTATCTTGGAAAGGGGTTAGGTTAGGAAAATGAAACTTTCAGGAACGAGTCTACAGGCTAAACAGTTCATGATAAAAAAATTCGCGCCCAACTAATGTTAATTTCTGCTCGTTTTGAGTCTGACTCGGTTAATTAGAAACCACTGTTTGCAATCCATTTTCTCCGTTGAGAGGACCTGTTTGACTAGTTTCTTTTATCATCTATCTTGCGTGGCTTACACCTGATAGAACATTACCAATTCTACTTTAGGTACTTTTGGCTATCTTGGATAGGGGTTAGGTTAGGAAAATGAAACTTATTTCTGCTCGTTTTGAGTCTGACTCGGTTAATTAGAAACCACTGTTTGCAATCCATTTCTCCGTTGAGAGGACCTGTTTGACTAGTTTCTTTTATTATCTATCTTGCGTGGCTTACACCTGATAGAACATTACCAATTCTACTTTAGGTACTTTTGGCTATCTTGGAAAGGGGTTAGGTTAGGAAAATGAAACTTTCAGGAATGGGTCTACAGGCTAAACAGGTCATGATAAAAAAAAATATGGTTTAATTTTTTTAGGTTTATCTACTTTTGGCTATCTTGGAAAGGGGTTAGGTTAGGAAAATGAAACTTTCAGGAACGGGTCTACAGGCTAAACAGTTCATGATAAAAAAATTCGCGCCCAACTAATGTTAATTTCTGCTCGTTTTGAGTCTGACTCGGTTAATTAGAAACCACTGTTTGCAATCCATTCCTCCGTTGAGAGGACCTGTTTGACTAGTTTCTTTTACTCCAACTTATGTTAATTTTTGTTCGTTTTGAGTTTGACTAGGTTAATTATTGTAATTTCTGTTCATTTTGGGTTTCATTTATTTATCGATGCTGATTTGTGGCAGTTTCATGATTGGTAGATTATTTGATGTTATTTCTGCTAATTTTTTGTTTATCATTACGTTTAATATCTACCCACCAAATGCTCCAAGCCTCAGAAGAAAAAAGGGTTTTGAAAACCGGGGGCCAGATTTTCGAAAAAGGGGGAACACCCCAAAAAGTCAATAAGTTGGGGCGTGAAACTCCATATGCCTTCCCAAGGCCAGAACAAAATTTACACTCTACTGAAAAATACAAGTGAATGTGCATTGTCAGTTTAATATACATATACTGATATTTAGTAATCAAAATGTTAATGTCATTTGAATTATTAAAGGTGTAAAAGTAAAACCATTTGTATTTTTTCAGTAAAGTGCAAATTTTGTTCGTGTCTTGGGAAGGCATATGGAGTTTAGCGCCCATCTTATGTTAATTTCTGCTCGTTTTGAGATTGACTCGGTTATTTATTATAGTTTTTGTTCGTTTCAGGTTTTATTTATACGAGTTGCACTTTACTTTCACCTTGTTTCCCAAAAAACTTTAAAATTAGGGGTTTTTTTTTGCTTTACTGTTCGACTTGATAGGAATTCTAAAACTGGACTTAAATTATTTCAACAGATAGACGTTAGCACTCTAAAGAGAAATTTGAGTCGCATAAGCTTGGGTTATTAAGCGTTTGAATCTGATAAGAAGAAGTTTAATTTCTTTTAATCCCCAATATGTAGATTCCTCTCCTGTATGATTCTCGTAATAATTAACCATTACCGCATATGCTTGGGGGTATTAAGCGTTTGAATCTGATAAGAATGGTGTTTAATTTCTTTAAACGAAATTTTAGTAACACATTCCACACTGTGACCAGTGTAAAGCCAAATCCTCTTGATATTATTTGAAGACATCATTACATAAAAATTCTTGTTTTAGATGTTAATATATTCAGTTTCTTTAGTATATAATGTAGTTTCAATTTGGAACTTTAAACAGTTTGAATATCCACTCTATCAATATAACTTCAAGGATGTATGGCGTTTTTGACTGCGAATATATTGGCGTGAAGAAATCGGCGTGTGGTGTGATTTTTGAATGCGCATTTCTACTGTTGACTACTGATCATCAAGAGGTCTCTTGTTACCACTGGTATATAAACTATAATATGTATGCGTACAATGAAGAGAGGTGGCACAGTTCACTATACTTTATAAACAAAATGGGTGTATATAATAGAATGATTTTTCCATCTTATAACAAAGGGAAGTATTTATCCTCCGTACAGGAGAAAGTTAGAGAGATATGCTGGTTTTTTGGCGTAACAGCACTGTACACAAAAGGGACTGTTCCCACTGACAAACTTTTAATCGAGAAATTCAAGTCAGATATACCATTATTCAACTTGGAGGATTTTAGTTGTGAGATATTTCCGAGTAAGATACATAACCCAGAGGACGAGGTTCGTTTTTTTAGTAAATGGGTACCAATAGATATTCCTTCTCGGAATATGTGCGTGATATATCCTAAGAAGAAGAAGAAGAACAAACAAATCCCTGACATAGATTGGAATCATACTGAGTAGATGACAAACAATGACGAATTTTTACAATAGTCATCACACCCATGACTATCCAACGGTCTTTTTAAAGACCACCAATTCTATAAACACTTCGTAACTATAGTAATATGAATCTTTTAGGTTCAGTGTTTGAAGCTAGCTTCAGCTGAAGCGTAGGATAGTAGCGGACATCCTACTGTAGGGCTCATTTAATTTTCTTTCAACAAACTAGAGTTTACAGTCAAAAACCCTTATTAGCTCAGATTTTACAGCAATAGTTTTATTTTTCGATCCAAAAATGGACTTAAGTTTCACCTATGAACCAGAGAATTGTATTTTCCATAAATTTCTTGCAAAAAACTATAGTTTACGGTCAAAAACCCTTATTAGATCAGATTTTACGGAAATAGTTTATTTTTTCGATCCAAAAATGGAGTTAAGTTTCAAATTTGAACCAGAGAATTGTATTTTCCATAATTTTCTTGCAAAAAACTAGAGTTTCTGAAAAGATATAATAAAGCCTTAAAAAGTATTATAATGGAGGCTCAGGAGCCATTGGGGCGCCGGGGGCCCTTTGGGGACCCAGAGAACCTTTGAGGACCGGGGGGGTTCCTTGGGGGTTGGGGGTGGGGGGATCGGAGCCCTTTGGGGTTGTGGTAGGGGACCTCACAACACTGTTCAAATGGAACTTGTGTATTATAACGACCACAGAGTAACTTCGCTAATACATGGGTTGGTGTGGGGGGATTGGAGCCCATTGGGGTTGTGGTAGGGGACCTCACAACACTGTTCAAATGGAACTTGTGTATTATAACGACCACCGAGTTTCACCCTCAAATCCTCTTCTAAAATCATCTTTTAAATCATCCTTTAAAATGTCTCTAACTATTTCACCGAAATAATTCCCTAAAATAATAATTTGTTCTGAAAAGATATAATAAAGCCTTAAAAAGTATTATAATGGGGGACTCAGGAGCCATTGGGGCGCCGGGGCCCTTTGGGGACCCAGAGAACCTTTGGGGACCGGGGGGTTTCCTTCGGGGTTGGGGGGGGGGGATCGGGGCTCTTTGGGGATTGTGGTAAGGGACCTCACACCACTGTTCAAATGGAACTTGTGTATTATAACGACCACAGAGTAACTTCGCTAATACAGGGGTTTGGGTGGGGGGATCGGAGCCCTTTGGGGTTGTGGTAGGGGACCTCACAACACTGTTCAAATGGAAATTGTGTATTATAACGACCACCGAGTTTCACCCTCAAATCCTCTTCTAAAATCATCTTTTAAATCATCCTTTAAAATGTCACTAACTGTTTCACCGAAATAAATCCCTAAAATAATAATTTGTTCTGAAAAGATATAATAAAGCCTTAAAAAGTATTATAATGGGGGACTCAGGAACCATTGGGGTGCCGGGGGCCCTTTGGGGACCCAGAGAACCTTTGAGGACCGGGGGGTTTCCTTCGGGGTTGGGGTGGGGGCATCGGAGCCCTTTGGGGTTGTGGTAAGGGACCTCACAACACTGTTCAAATGGAACTTGTGTATTATAACGATCACAGAGTTTCACCCTCAAATCCTCTTCTAAAATCATCTTTTAAAATATCTCTAACTGTTTCACCGAAATAATTCCCTAAAATAATAATTTGTTCTGAAAAGATATAATAAAGCCTTAAAAAGTATTATAATGGTGGACTCAGGAGCCATTGGGGCGCCGAGGGCCCTTTGGGAGCCCAGAGAACCTTTGATGACAGGGGGGTTTCCTTCGGGGTTGGGGTGGGGGGATCGGAGCCCTTTGGGGTTGTGGTAGGGGACCTCACAACACTGTTCAAATGGAACTTGTGCATTATAACGACCACAGAGTTTCACCCTCAAATCCTCTTCTAAAATCATCATTCAAAATGTCTCTAACTGTTTCACCGAAATAATTCCCTAAAATAATAATTTGTTCTGAAAAGATATAATAAAGCCTTAAAACGTATTATAATGGAGGCTCAGGAGTCTTTGGGGGCGCCGGGTGGTCACACAAAATCAGAAAAAATGTTCAATGTTCCTTTAGTACCTACGCAATTAGATTAAAAATGAAGATATTTATGCAGAGTTTCAAGTAGCTATGGCTAAGTTTGCTAAAAGACCAGTTATTTTCTTGCGAAAACCCACAAAATCTGAAAAAATAACTGAACCCCCCATGTAACTGAACCCCTGTATAACCGAAACCCCGTACAACTGAACCTCCCTGCTACTGAATCCTCGTGCAACTCGACCCCATTTAACTAATCCCCGTGTAACTGAATCTCCATGTAACTGAACCCACGTGCAAGTCAACCCTCGTGCAACTCAACTCCCTCAAAACACTTTTCAGCCATTTCTTGTTAATTTTTTTATTTCTAAACTATTTAAAATTGACAACACTGTGCAAATCATCACTTGTGTATTATACAGTACACATTCATTCCATCTCCTCCAAAACACTTTTCGGTCATTTCTTGTTAAAATTATCCAATCACTAATTACCCTTTTTTTTCTCCACCTTCAAATGTTCCTTTATTACCTACGCAATTAGACTAAGTCATCGCACAGTTAACACTAAGATGTAAATTGAGTAACCATCTCGCAATAACGAACCAAACCAGATTATACCCACCTAACCAGATCAAAAAATGGCGGTCACACTAACTTGATTATTAATTAGATTCAGATATAGTACGAATGGACTTTCAGTCCTACATTCACGGGTTTCTGCAAAGTGCTATGAGCTTCATTGAAAAAATACCAGTTTAAAAAAAAAAAAAAAATAAACATGTATCCATGAGTTTGACCTCCAAAAAATGGGTGTCACAATAGAAAACCTGTCTGCCAAGCCATGTATCGTTCATTGTAATAGGTAAATGACCCTGGTAACCCAATTACTTGAAAATACACACACATATCCATGCCTCAGGCTTGTGAAAGTGCATGTATATTCAGTGGTAATTGGGGCTTTACTACTTATTTATTCTAATAAACGGCCTTTGCGATTAAGGGGTCATTTTTAAGGAATTGGAACAAAATTCGAACTTTAGCTTAAAGTGCAAGGTGGGCGAACCCCCTAATCAAAGTATTAAAAATCTATGAATATAGAAGTTCGTTAAGTAAGTTAATTCGTAAGTTACGTATATTTATTACTAATAAAAACGTTCGTAAATAAAATTAAACAACCTTCGAGAGAGGCAATTAACCAAATAAAAGGAAAATTAACATGCAAATTTTGTTTTAATTATTCATGTACGGTGAGCCAAAATAAAAAACTGCATTAATTCAAAAATGTTCAAAAATTAAATAAAAAACAAGTTTGACTTTCTCACAAATCTAATTTGTTTTAAACAATAAAAAACTTTAGCGTAAAGAGCGAGGCGTTGAGGAGGGGAAACCCCCTTTCATATACGGAATAGTTTCTGTTCGTTTTAATTTTTAATGTCGCTCCTTACTTTCAGTTTAAAAAACTTGTTTTTTATATATTTAATTTACAGTTAAGGAAGGGGGTAGTATCCAAACTCTTGTTTGTAGTGAAACTATATTCGTTTTGAACAACTTTAGAAAGACCTAATAAATTAAACTGAATGTTCGATGTATAATGATATTAATTGCTGAAATTCAAAATGTTCATCAGTTCAAAATGTTACTATAGTTTTAGTGTTTATTTTCAATATTAAGTACAAAAGAAAATATTTGAATTAAAATTCATTTCCAGTAAAGTTTTCAGTAAGTTTTTGACTTTTACAGTGAGAGAAGGAGCCGATACCCAAATTTTTGTTTGTTGTGAATTTTGTTCGTTTCAAGCTTGATTTGCATATTCAATTTAAGTTTCACTCGTTTTAAGTGTTATTGATTCATTTACATTAATATCTATTGTATGTTTGTTTGCATTGATTGTTTATTTAATTTCTATTGGTTTTAAGTTTCCTTTATACTTCAATAGCAAAATGTTTTTTTTTTCGTTTTAAGCTTGCTTTTCATATTCAATCTAAGCATTACTCGCTTTAAGATCTATTTATTCATTTATATTATTACTTGTTGTATGTTTTTTTGCTATGATTGTTTATTTAATTTCTGTTCGTTTTGGGTTTCATTTATTCTTTAGTAGTAATTTCTGGTCGTTTTGAGTTTGAATTTTAACAGGTATTTGTATCTGCTAAGCTTAAGTTTAAAATGGCTTTACTTTTCTTAGAAAAACTTATTTTTTAGAAAGTTTTTTTTTTTAATTAATTATTAGTAAAGACGGTGGGAGCAGTGAAGATGTTAAATGTAGAATAGCCAAGGCTCAGGGTGTTTTCTCACAGTTAAAAAATTTTTTGGAAGAGTAGGAAGATAAGTCTGCAAGCCAAGATTAGAACATTAGAAGCTACAGTGATTACAGTGGTCAAATATGGTTCTGAAACATGGGCGCTCCAAACAAAAAAACTGATGTAGATTTGCTAGATGTTTTCCAGAGAAATTGCCTAGTGATCGGGTTGTGTCCCCGCCTGACTCACTGTCTTTCAAACAGTAGGATTTACGAAAAGTGTGGTTCAATCTCGCTTTCAAGGGCTGTAATGAGACAAAGGTTGAGATGTCTAGGGCGGGTTCTGCGGATGAAGGATGACAGATTGTCCTTTCCGGCCAACCGTCTAGGACTAAACGGAAAGCAGGTCGTCCTCGGTTGGGGTGGGAGGATGTCATAAAGAAAGATTTAAAGGAAATGGGGACTTCATGGGAGGGTGTAATGAGGGAGGCTCTGAACAAATTGGGATGGAGGAGTGCGCGTAGCTGTGTTGGCCTCAGGCGGCTTGGTGCCGCGGTGAGTTGTTAGTAGTAGTATTAGTATTAGTGAATATTTTTAGCTTTTAGATGCTAGTTTTTAATTACCTATATTATATTTTATTTCGTAGATTTGACGTAAACTTGAAGAAATCCTAGATCAGTTATTTGTTCGGGAATGTCTATTTGTGTTGCCTGTGATTGGGAACTTTTCTTTCTAAATTGAGTCAGTTTGTCAGTTTATTCTGATTTATAGTGAATGTTGTCCGAATATGATTGTTTATGTTAGTATTTTACTTTTTCTTTTTTCTTCCTTGTTTATGTATTTACATAAACAAGGAAGAAAAACGATAAGCGTTTGAACAATAAGCAAAATGATTTTTTTTCTGGTTGATCAACCTCTTTATTGATGATAAGTGCTTGCTCATCTAAAGTTCAATCTTATTTTACTTTCTTAAAACATTTTTTAATCTTGTAAATCCATTCAAGAAAAATATGCTTTGTATGTTTTCCTCGCTGAATCTGTAACGTTTCCAGTTCGTACTAAACTTGCTGGCGTTTTGTTTGTATCTTTTTCCTTGACTAGATTTTCAGACATTGCTCTGATAAAAAATAATGCTCGTATTGGTGCCCAGATCGCCGTTGAACTTGCCAAGAGGAAAGGAAACAAAGAGCGGAAAATGGAAGACCCAAGTTTTGCAAGGTAAAAGCTTAGTAATGTATTTTTCAGATAATTTTTCATGCCAAATTTTGCCTTCTCCTCTTGTGTGCCTATGTTGTGGGATCTTTCATGGGCTTATTCGTTTTTATAAGTGATTCTTATATATTAATTTTTTTTTTTAATTCCAATTCACAATACATATATATTTTTAAACTTGTTGTGCTCTTAATTTAAGATGACGAATTAGACGCAGGGATTTTCTTTCTTTGAAAAGCACTTTGTACCTTTCTTTTTGTAAAAAAAAAGTTATAGTTGCCATTTTATTTATCACTACTCAAATGGATAAAGTCCAAAAGAAAACAGAAATTGGACTCAAAATGGGAGAGAAGGATAGAATATCATAGCAGTTCTCGTAGGACAAAAATAATTGACGGATTACTTTTTTCAATATCACACTTGTGAATAGCAAATTAACATTAATATTTTTCACACTCTTTATTCCATAACTGAGAACTGAGAACTTCCATAACATTTTACTTAACTAAGAACTAACTGCTGACTCGTTGGGATGCTCAATCTGTCCCCATCATGAATAAAGCTGACGATGTCCACTTTCGTTGTCTGTTTTACTCATCTTGTTATTCGATTGTCAAAAATAAGATGTGTGTATTTGTACGAGAAAAGCAATCTAAAATCGTGTTCTGTATGAAAAGAAGCAAAAGAAAAGAGTCAATAATATATTTACAATTTCTGTCCGTCGTTGGTGTAGGCCTGTGTGGATTGATCCCTCCATTACAACTTCATATGCCTTGGGGAAATTTCCGATTTCTGCGTTCGCTTTCTTTCCGATTTCTGCGTTCGCTTTCTTTCCGATATCTTCTCCGATTCTGCCTCCGTAAATCCATGCCTCTGGTGGATAGGAATTGAGATAGTGCAAAATCTCTTGAATCAAATCAGCACAACCCCAAGCGAGAAGAAGCAAAGGTTAAAGTTGTTGGAGAGAGAAAAAAGATGAGTAGAAAAGAGGGAATAGGAGAGAAGGGGGCATCTATTGGTAATAAGTGAACTTTTCTTTCGGTGCTCAGCAGAAAAGGATGTTGGCTGAGAATTAGCAGGGTTAGCGGGCTGCAAGAATGGGACCATATATCCCGTGTTAAAGCGCCGCAACGGGTTGGAGCATCTGTACCCTATGGGTCGCAGCTATGGAGTATGGCATGCAACTATAAGTCTTAAGGATAAGATTCTGTAAATGCAGTTTTACATTTTTAATTTTTGGTAGAATTAAAAAACTCATAAAGCTGTTTCATATTTACGTAACTCCGGTGAAGTGGGGGCATTGCAGACTACTCATCTTTGTTCGAATTGCTTCTCTTTTCATCACCTGCGTGTCGGCCCTGGACAATTTTCCGTGACTGCAGACTTGTTTACGGATGAAAAAAGTATCTTTACCGCAAAAAAAAAATGTTTGCTCATAATATACTTGGCTTATGCTCAATTAAAATCGGGCTGCTATTTGCTGCCATATTCGATTGAGACTTAATAAGCCTTTCTATGGTGTACGGATTACAATAATCAAGCTATTTTCTAACTGAAGTCCAGTACGTGCATCGAAAATCATAATTGTGTCTGTTTATTAGGTTTGATTGAATTCTACCAGTGCCTCATAATAAGACTGCTCATAAAATATTTTGAAACCCTATCCCTCCCACAGAGGTTGGATTAGGTGCAGACCTTGGCAAGATATAATTGTGATCCTATTTCTAACTCCTCACCAGACTTGTTTGGGATCAGACGTCTCTCTTTGGCGGATGTACTGACAACTAGAACTTAAGAACTCATATCTCTATCCCCCACTGAGATTGGATTCGTGTAGAACTCTGGAAAGGCTTAAATAGGTCCATGATTGTTACTTCAAACCTAATTTGGTTGAGAGTCAATGACTAATGGTGGAAAATAGCCTGATGAATAGAACATAGGACCCCCCTCCCCTCTATAGGAATTAAATTGGTCTTAAACCTCTAAAAGGCACTACTAGGACTTTAACTGTTACCTTTCATCAAGTTTCAAAATCGGACTGCTATTTGCTGCCATATTCAATTGAGACTTAATAAGCTTTTCTATGGTATACGGATTACAATAATCAAGCTATTTTCTAACTGAAGTCCAGTACGTGCATCGAAAATCATAATTGTGTTTGTTTATTAGGTTTGATTTAATTCTGCCAGTGCCTCATAATAAGACTGCTCATAAAATATTTTGAAACCCTATCCCTCCCACAGAGGTTGGATTAGGTGCAGACCTTGGCAAGATATAATTGTGATCCTATTTCTAACTCCCCACCAGACTTGGTTGGGATCAGACGTCTCTCTTTGGCGGATTTACTGACGACTAGAACTTAAGAACTCATATCTCTATCCCCCACTGAGATTGGATTCGTGTAGAACTCTGGAAAGGCTTAAATAGGTCTATGATTGTTACTTCAAACCTAATTTGGTTGAGAGTCAATGACTATAGTTGGAAAATAGCCTGATGAATAGAGCATAGGACCCCCCCCCCCCTCTATAGGAATTCGATTGGTCTAAAACCTCTGAAAGGCACTACTAGGACTTTAACTGTTACCTTTCATCAAGTTTAGCGAAGATCCAAGAATAAGATCTACGATACATTTCCTGGTGAAATAAATTTGAAATGAAAATAAATGAAATAAAAAGAAGAGTGTGGAAATTAGCTATGCCTTTTCACCAGCTTTTCTTTCTCAATAGGACAATGAGTTCTGATAGATCCCCTGATTGCAAGAATATACATTTCCTCCCTTCAATAGAGTTTATTCGTTCTCAAGTTTTAGGCTTTGGTTATTTTAGCTCCCTATTTAAACTCTTCTTTTTTTGTCAAAAAGGTGAATCTAACATACCCATCGAATTCAACTTGTTGAATAAAAGTCTATGTTTGATATCTAACTTGTCTATGACACGCATGTCCTTTGACTTGAGCCTCCACGATTGTTTTTAAATCTAGGACTGTAAATTCAACCAAAGGCGGTAGATTCAACTAGATCTTCTCTTGACTGACGTCTCAAGTTTAGATCTAGTTTTCCCCTATGACATTGGGGGAAAACATTTTTTTCATACTATTTGCACGTGGATCTTTTGGCGGGCCTTGTTTTTTCCCTAGTTGCCGTCCATGTTTGGGCTGGAGAGTTTTAAATTTAAATCTGATTTAAAAAAAAAGTTTTCGAGTTAGTGTATTTTGTTTCGGAAAGATGAGTAGTTTTACGCTGAAAAATATATTGTAAGCTACTTTGCATAATATATTTTGTCAGTCTATTGAACTTTCATGATAAGAAATTTCATGGATTTTCAGTCGTAACATTCTGAAGCAATTTTTCGAATTGTTGGGAGCAATCACCATTTTTAAGAAGTCTTAAAACAAAAACCAAGAAACTATTGAATAGTCTGTCGGAAAGTAATTCTCATGCAGTTCATAGTAACTAACTTATTTAAAACAGTGAGTCAAGGCCAGTAGTAACCGAAACTCTAAAAAACAATTTTGAAAACAATAAGTGCATCAAGAGAATCGGCTTTTTAGAGTGACTGTGAATACTTAATTTCATTGATTTCCAAGGTACTCGTCAAAAGATATGAGCCTTAAAAATTCCCTGAATGTTAGAAAAAATAGGGGGAACAACCCTAAATGGTGTGCCGGATGTTTCAAGTTCCTATATGATTTTTTTTTTTTTTTTTTGGTTAAAATTCTAGTTTAGCTACTTTTCACTATCTTTGAAAGAGGTTAGTTTGGGAAAATGAAACCTATAGGGATGAGTCTACAGGCTAAAGAATGTTCTCGGAAGGTATTTTGAAGTACCTACCTCTACTCCTTCTCCCTCTAGAGGACCCTGACCTTTGATGATCTTTAAAAACCTTGTGTTATAAAAGTAAAGCTTTGCAAATAGATCTTCTGCTTAAATGAAGTACAACAAAACTGTTTTCAGCTTCACAACTTGGCTCAATCCCAATTTATGAGGTTCCAAGATATGCAAATGCATTTCCTAAATTTTGAAGAAAAAAAAACATTGATATGGCTAAAAATTCTACTCAAATAACAGGAATTGTATTTTCAGAACTAAAGCCAGAGAAAAAGAAACTGATAACTGAAAAATGAGGTAAAATGTTGTTTGGCAAAATTTCAATAGGTAGGCTATAATAGACCTGTCAAGTAGGCAAATTTCTAAGACTTAGAAATCAGAAAAGGGCTAACATAGAAGTTTGGCAATACCTTCCCAGAATATGTTTTTGGCCCTGGACCAATTAAAGTTGGATTTTTTTAACCTAACCCCTTGCCAAGATAGGGAAAAGTAGCTAAACAATTTACTCTTTTTTTTGTGAGAAAATTGGTCATGAAGCGTGTTGTAATCTTTCCGCAGGGGTCATTCGTGACATAGCAAAGTGGTGTTTACTGCCGTTTTTTGGCAGAAGCGGTTATGACCTAAAAACGATTAGAGCTTATCGAGTGAAAATTCTAATACTACTAATACTACTAACAACTCACCGCAGCACCAAGCTGCCTGAGGCCAGCACAGCTAAGCACGCTCCTCCTCCATCCCAATCTATTCGGTGTCTCCCTGTTTACACCCTCACAGGAAGCTCCCATTTCCCTTAATTCTTTCTTTATGACATCCATCCACCCAAACCACGGATTTCCTGCTTTCGTTTAGCTCTAAATGGACGGCCGAAAAGGACATTCTTTGGGAATATGTCATCTTTCATCCGCAGAACTTGCCTAGCCATCTCAACCTTTCTTTTCATGATAGCCCTAGAAAGGCTGATTGATCCGCACTTTTCATAGAGCCTACTGTTTGAAATAAGGTCAGTCAGTTGGGTGCACAAAACAATCCGTTGGCGATTTCTCTGAAAAACATCTAGTAAATCTTCCTCCGTTTTTTGGAGCGCCCAAGCTTCAGAACCATATTTGACCACTGTCGTCGCTGTAGCTTCTAATATTTTAATATTGGTTCGGAGACTTATTTTCCTCTTCTTTCAAACCTTTTTCAACTGTGAAAAAACACCCTGATCGTTGGCTATTCTACTTTTAACACCTTCAAGGCACCCGCCGTCTTTACTAATGATACTAATAAGGTAAGTGAAGCTGTCCACTTGATCAATCTTTTCGCTACTTAACGTCACCTTTTCATCTTCACTTATTCCTAGCCTTTGCGATTTAATTTTCTTACCATTAATTTTTAAACCTATTCTAGCACTCGTAAAACCTCTAAAAGTTCATTCATTTTGCTCACACTTTCATCTAGGACACTTAAATCATCAGCATAATCTAAGTCCAGGAATTTTTTCCTTCCCCATTTGATTCTGTTTTCTACCATTACCTCTTCTGTGCTTCTTAAGACACAGTCTGTCAAAATGATCCTTATAAATGAGGATAGAACCCAACTCTGCTTACCTCCCGATTTAATACAAAAATAGCTAAGGCTCATCTCTCAGTCGAATCGAATGCTTGCTTATAATCAGTAAAACTGAGGACTAAAGGTGTTTGATGACTCAGGAACTTCTCAATTATTAATCCAAGAGTGAAAATTTGGTCAACACGTCCTCTACTCTTCCTAAAGCCGCTACGTTCTTCTCTTAAAAATTTGTCTACAGTATCTCTAAGCCTAAAAAGCATCATCATACTAAGTAACTTGCCACTTACAGAAACCAGGTTAATGCCTCTATAATTATCACCCTCACTCTTATCACCTTTCTAAAACAGAGGTTTAATTAAAGTTTTCCTAAAATGGCTAAGTACTTCCCCTTTTCCAAAAATCTTATTTATAATCTTGAGTAACTTATTTCTAACCTCATTGCCACCATATTTAAGAAACTCATATCTCATACTATCAGTACCTGGGGCCTTATTATTTTTTAATTCTTAGTACTGTAACTTATTCTTCCTCACAAAATAAATCTTCACATCCAAGGTGTCATAAACTTTTTCATTTTCCTCTGTATCTTTTCCTGTGAATCTAACCCGGTTTAGCACATTGTCTGAATGTTCTGCCCACCTCTCTTTAACGCTTTCCTTATCACTAATTGTGGCAACGTTCCTATCGTTAAGTGGGCCAAGTCCAGATTGACTACTCCCTCTCAATTTATTATTAACATGCCAGTGCAGTATTTTATTATTATGCCATCTAGCTGCATCTTCCAGATTCTCGGCAATTTTATCCATGGTCTCGACTTTACACCTTCTTAGTTTTTAATGCGTTTTCCACTTATTTACATTCCTTTCATTTTCATATGATTTATCAGTCAGATAATTCCTGTACAAGCCCCTCCCAATCTATATTAAACATAAAGCATTATCACTAATATTCCTAGCTGCATTCCTAACTTTTCTTCCTTCAGACACCATCAGCAACTTCACAAATTATTTTACTAATATCATTCCATCCTTTATCTACATTGTCAAATTTTAAACTTTCGAGTTTAGTTTTCAACTTATCCTAGAAAGTTTCTCTCAAATTCTCATCCCGGAGTCTACCAACGTCGTGGCTTCCCAGAAGGTAGTTATACTTCCGAAACTTCAACTTTAAAGTTTAACTAGACATCCCAGTCACTACTAGATGGTGATCTATACTTTTAACATCAATAACAGCACTCCTATATGCCATAGTATCTTGTTTGGTCCTGCCAGTCTGCAGATTACAATAACATAATCAATAAGGTTGGCTGTCTTACAATTACTTGAAGACCATGTTAACTTATGGGCCATTTTATGACCAAATAGCCTACTGTATTGGTTATAATTAGATTGTTATACCTACACAATTTTAGCAGTATGTAGTCATTACTGTTTTCTTTTGCTATACCAAATTTGCCTAGGCTAGGATACCCTCTATCCCTATTTTTATCGACCTTGGCGTTAAAATCTCCTAATAAAAACACCATATTTCTACCTGGGACCCTGACTATTTGCTCCTGTAACTGTAAGTAAAATTCCTCTGAGTCACTGCTATTTCTGTCAGTTGGTTCTACAGGGGCATATAGTACTATAACTGAAACCTTGAACTTTTTGGTCATAAAATGAGCGATTAGTATTCTATTATTAATACCTTTCCAGCCTAAACCTCCCTCCTGCCTGAGTAAATAAATTCTATATCACCTAATTTCATATTTCCTACCCCTGGGACATGAGTTACTGAAACTCCTACTAATTCCAGATCGATGCGTCCGAATTCGTTAGTCAAAATGTCGGTATGATAGTTGTTTTTTAACAACGTAACATTCCTAGGTGCAATTTTCATATTCTTTAAATCATTGAAATTCCTTTGGCCTCAGTAAAAGCAATGGTTCCAGAACCAGTGCAGAACGGAGACAAACACTTCTTCTTAGGTTTACACCCAAACGCTTAAGCCGGCTTAGAACCGGACAGCAAGAAGTCCCTGGGACCTCCAGTTAAATGGAGGCATTGTGTAATCCTGGACGCATCTTGGTCACGACATGGTTTTCAGCACTTGGCGATGTTCTTCTATCAACAAGAGTTGATATCCTGCAAAGACCATCTAAAGCCTATTATCCCCGACTCATTATATATTCATGCCTACACATTGTGCTACTACGGGGAGGCAACCTATAGTAGATAAATTAGCTAGGACGAGGTTTTTCAGCCCGAAAACAGACTAAGTCCAGAACAATTATCCATTAATCAGAGTCTTGTGCGAAAGCTGTGTTGTTTACTAGGCTGTAATTTCCTCTAGGGACGCCACTCCTCATGTTGGAATAGAGTTAATCGCAAGGTACCCAGTCACGTGGGTATTTCGACAGGGTCGAAGCAGCCCTTTGCAGAGGCCGTTGTCCATAGATCTGGATCTTACGCCCTGCCACAGTTGTCCTTCTGTAGAGGATCCTCCCACGATGGTGTTCTGCATCACCATGCAATTTAATCCATCGCTATAAAAAATAAGTTTTTTTTATAATTACTCCTTGATAGCTTTCATAATGAAAGCCAAAAAATATAATTCTTAATTTTTTAGATTCCTCCCCTCCCCCCCCCCCCTCCGACAAAAATATTTTAAGGGGTGAGTTTTTCAGGGATAGTTATTATTCTCGAAGGATAGTTACAAGAAGATTCAATCCGAATTTAAAAATAGGGAGTGACGGGAGTAGTGGAAGCCCCCCTCCCTGCAATAAGATGTATGCCTATGCAGTGAAAATTTGTAGTGACAAAATTCAAGTAAATTGAATCGCTTATCAATACAAATCGAAAATCTAAAAACGAATTTTCGGTTATAGTATATGCATCGATATAATCTACTACTTGTGCTGATTCTGAGTATAGAAAGCAGGTTAGTTATAAATCTTTTCATCACAAGATATTTGCATATATAAATTTTAATAAATTTAGAAAATGTGTTAAACAACCATCAAAAGGGGCGTAATGTTGATGAAAAATATACGATGAAATTTGTCGTATATGAGAACCATGAAGCTATTCTCCTTGGATGTAAAAAAAAATAAATCTTTTTTTAAACAGTTCGTGGTAACGAACTGTAAGTAAGGAGCGACCCGGCTCAATAGTAACCGAAACTCTAAAAACGGGGTTTTGATACCAATAGATACGTCAAACAAATCAGATTTTAATGCCGATTTCAAATATATATATTTCATCAAGTTTAGTCCTACCCATCAAAAGTTACGCGCCTGAGAAAATTTAGCTGATTTTCGATAAAAAGGGGGAAAGCCCCCTAAAAGCTAAAGAACCTTAATGAAAATCACACCATCAGATTCAGCATATCAGAGAACCCTACTATAGAGGTTTCAAGCTCCTTTGCAAAAATATGGAATTTTGTATTTTTTGCCAGAGGAAAGATCACGGATGTGTGTTCATTTGTTTGTTGTTTTTTTTTTTCAGGGATGATCGTATCGACCCAGTTGTCCTAGAATATGATGGGAGGGATCATTGGAACGGAAATTAAAAGTTCTAGTGCCCTTTTTAAGTGACCAAAAAAACGGAGGGCACCCAGGCCCCCTCCCATGCTCATTTTTTCCCCAAAGTCACCCGATCAAAATTTTGAGATTGCCATTTTGTTCAGCATGGTCGAAAATATGATAAATTGGTCTTTTAGGATGACTTGACCCCCCAAAGTCCCCGGGCAGAGGGCTGAAAATTGTGAACTTTACCCAATGTTAACATATAGTATTGGTTATTGGGAAGTATACAGACGTTTTCAGGGGGAATTTTTTCTGCTGGGGGGTGGGATAGGTCGGGGGTTATATGGGAGGATCTTTACATGGAGGAAGTTTTCATGTGGGAAGGGACATTGCTATGAAGGGGGCGCCGGATTTCCGAGCATTATTTTAAAAAAAGATAAGAAATTAAACAAAACAAAAAACAAGTTTTTTAACTGAAAGTAAGGAGCAGCATCAAAACTTAAAACGAACAGAAAATAGTATGTATATGATTGGGTTCGTCCCCAGTCAATACCTCGCTCTTTCAGCCAAATATTTTTTAGTACTTTCATAAGAACTATTTATTCTAATTAACGGCCTTTGTGATTAAGGGGTCATTTTTAAAGAATTGGAACAAAATTCGAACTTTAGCGTAAAGAACGAGGTATTGACTAGGGGTGAACCCCTTAATATAGGTATTAAAAATATATGAATATAGAAGTTCGTTCCGTAAGTTAATTCGTATGTAACGTATAATTATTACTAATAAAAACGTTCGTAAATAAAATTAAACAACGTTCGAGAAAGCCATTTAACCAAATAAAAGTAAAATTAATAAGCAAATTTGGTGTTGATTATTCATTTACGGTGAGCCAAAATCAAAACCTGCATTAATTCAAAAACGTTCCAAAATTAAATAAAAAACATTTTTTTTTAATTGAGAGTAAGGAGCGACGTTAAAACTTAAAACGAACAGAAATTTTTCCGTATATGAAAGGGGCTGTCCCCTCATCAACGTCTCGCTCTTTACGCTAAAGTTTGACTTTCCCACAACTCTATTTTTTTAAACAATAAAATTTAATTTAATTTTCCAAATTACTCCGTGGGCTCCTTCAGACCAGCCCTGCATTGGACATGCAGGGCCAAGATTGAGAGAGATGGTCCTCTTTATTCAAACTGTAACTCTAACAACACTCACCCCAAGTTCTCACCTAAGAATATATAGAACGTAGTTGAGTCTTTTATTACGACTGCCCATAAGCTTGGCAAGTTTGTTGCAGTAAGAAGTCAAAAGCAAGGTGGTAAATTTGCTTCTAGTTACCGCGGGAAGGTGACCACTTGTGCTGCAGCTAAGGCAATTGCCAATGTATATGAAGCCTGAATGAGAGCGAGAGTGAGTGGGATTTTGATTATTATAAAAGTTTGGATTGTGAATGTTAATGTAAATCAGCGTGAGTTCTAATTTTAGGGATCTTTCCCCAAATTATTTTAATTTGAAAGACCTTAAAATTGTTTATATAATCAGTCTTACTGGGCTTGGGCCTACGGGTCCACCTGGTGCTCTCAAACTATTCAGGTCGTCAATCTTGGCAATGCAATCTGTACATGGGAGTGATACATTCCGTGGATGCAACCTTAATACAATCCTATTATCTCAATGTTTCTGGCACAGACTTTTTGAGTGTAATTAAATAAAAAACAAAAAAGTTTCGTAAACTGAAATAAGGAGCAAAATCAAAACTTAAAACAAAGAGAAATTATTCCATATATGAAAGGGGCTGTATCCGCCTCAACGTCTTACTCTTAACGATAAATTTTTTTATTGTTTTAAAAGATAAAGTTGTGAGACAGAGTCAAATTTTAGCGTAAAGAGCGAGGCGTTGAGGAGGGGACAGCCCCTTTCATATACGGAATAATTTCTGTTTGTTTTAAGTTTTAATGTCGCTCCTTACTTTCAGTTTAAAAAACTTGTTTTTTTTATTTAATTTCGGATCGTTTTTTAGTTAATGCAGCTTTTATTTTGGCTCACCGTCATTGAATAAGTAAACAAAATTTGCATAAAAATTTAATTTTCTTTTGCTAAATGGCTGGTTCTAAATTTGGTTCTGACGTAATTTACAAATTAACTTGCGTAACGAACTTCTATATTCGTATATTTTTCTTCTGGCAAAAAATACAAAGTTGCAGATTTTTGCAGATATGAGCTTGAAACCTATGTAATAGGGTTTTCGGATACGCTGAATCTGAAGGTGTGATTTTCATTAAAATTCTTTTACTTGTAGGGAATGTTTTCCCCCTCTTTAAAAAATCAGGTAAATTTTCTCAGGCTCGTAGCCTTTGATGAGTAATACTAAACTTAATAAAATTTATATATTTAGAATCAGCATTATAAGCCCATTCTTTTGATACATTTATTGACATTAAAATTCTGTTTTTAAAAGTTTCGATTACTATTGACTATTATTTTATTATTGACTATTATTGACTATTATAAAAGTTTCGATTACTATTGACTATTATTACTATTATTTACGTATATGTTATTACGTATATGAGGGTTCTCCCCTTAGTCAATACCACGCTCTTTACGTTTAAAGTAAAAAAAAAATTAATTCACAAACCCCTGAATCACAAAGGCCGTTTAATTAGAATAGATAGCTCTTTTGAAAGCACAAAAAAAAACTGGAGCCTAAAGAGCGAGGTATTGACTTGGGGGAGAGCCCCTCATATGCTTAATAATTTCTGTTCGTTTTAAGTTCTAATGTTGCTTCCTACTTTCAGTTGAAAAAACTTGTTTTTTTCTAATTTAATTTCTGATCGTTTTTTTTAATAATGCTTGGAAATCCGGCGCCCCCTTCATAGAAATGTCCCTTACCCCAAAGA
Source organism: Artemia sp. Qi Xiang Cuo (assembly GCF_049724085.1). Taxonomy (NCBI): domain Eukaryota; kingdom Metazoa; phylum Arthropoda; class Branchiopoda; order Anostraca; family Artemiidae; genus Artemia; species Artemia sp. Qi Xiang Cuo. The sequence continues at coordinate 36,660,482 of NC_142798.1, forward strand.
AACATCCTCCATGGAAAGATTCTCTCGAGTAACCCCCTCCTCCAGCCCCCCCCCCCACCAGAAAAAAATCCTTCCTGAAAATGTCTGTATACTTCCTAACAACCAATACAATATGTAAGCAATGGGCAAAGTTCATAAGTTGCAGCCCTTCCCCTGGGAACCATGGGGGATTAAGTTATCCTAAAAGACATTTATTATATTTTCAACTATGCTGAACAAAATGGCTATCTCAAAATTTTAATTGGGTGACTTTGAGAAAAAAATGAGCGTGGGAGGGGGCCTAGTTGCCCTCCATTTTTTGGTCACTTAAAAAGGGCACTAGAACTATTAATTTCCGTTCCAATGAGCCCTCCTACGATATTCTAGGACCACTGGGTCATTAAGATTACCCATGGGAAAAAAAAAAAATAAACAATCATCCGTTGTCTTTCTTCTGGCAAAAATTGGAAAATTCCACATTTTTGTAGACAGGAACTTGAAACTTCTATAGTAGGATTATCTGACACGCTGAATATGATGATGTGATTTTCATTAAGGTTCCATAACTTTTAGGGGTCTTTCCTCCTTTTTTCGAAAATCATCCAAATTTTCTGAGGTGTGTAACTTTTGAGGGGTATGATTAAACTTGATGAAACGTATGATATTAGAAATCAGAATTAAAATCTGATTATTTTGATGTATCTATTGGCATGGGCGCCCATATGGGGGGGCAGGGGGGGCTCTTGCCCCCCCTGGCTGAATGATGCTGCCTTATTTTTATATTTTTGTTCTGAGATTTCTATTATATAGCATTAAAAGTAGCAATTAGACGAAGTTTGCCCCCCCCCTGGCATTCAGCGTCTGGGCGCCCATGTCTATTGGTATCAAAACAGTTCGTTACCACGAACTGTTTTGATCTAAACCAGAAGATAAATTTTCATCGGAGGAGGGATTTTGAATTGAAAGTTAAATATTTTCCAGTAGAAAAACACTTCCGAGGAATATGCCAATTGCCCTCGAGCCGCTTTAAAAACAATCAAGAAACGAAAGAAGGCTGATCACAAGGAAAGAAATGGCGAAAGATGGCTAGAGAAACCTTAAGCACGCAATAACTCGTTTTTAGACTTGTCACTGACACCTTTGATTTTAGGAAGGACGATATTCGTGCTTTAGTTATAGTTAAAGCTTGAATTGAATTGAAGTTATCAAGTATTTTGCAGTAGAATGCATCAAGACATGGCTAATTGTAGAAAGAGACAAGCCAAGACAGATAGTCAAAGTAATTGAGAGGCAAATGTTTGATTTTTTCAAAATCAAAATGTGTTAACCTATAAGTGAATTTTCGCGGCTTGGACGCATATATTGACATGAATCCTTTCTTACCTAGTGACGAGTTACTTCCCCTACTCCCCTTTCTTACCTAGTGACGAGTTACTTCCCCTACTCCCCCTTTCTTACCTAATGACGAGTTACTATAATTGTCCAGTAATTGCTCTTTGCTGCTTAGATTTCTAGAAGGCAAATATCTTCACGACTCCTTTAAGAAGTATAAATAGCAACAACATGAGAGTTTATCCCATGGTCATTGTCTTTAAATTTGAGGAGATCCTTCTCATATTCTTAGATTCTTTCATTAGACTTTCGTATGTTTTGAAGGACCCTTTCAAGGAAATTGTGTTTCTTTCCAGCGTAAAATCTTGTAACTAAGTCTTCAAAATTGAATTAGTCTCTTCGTTGAGAAAACTGAATTTTGTCTCCTAGTATCTCTCACTTGAATAGGAAGCCTTTTGTCAATACTGTTACGAGGGGACAAAAAATATAGGAAAATGATCAGAGATTCATCCGTTCTAGATATTAAGGAAATGACACGATTGCTTTTTTTTTTAATTCAATTGACAGTATCTTTTTTTTAGTTTTTAAGAAATGATGCTCGGATCATATAGCATATACGTTGATCCAGTGTAACAATTCTGCTCGCATGCAATTTTTTATGAGAATCTTTTTCTTTTGCTTTTTTACATTTTGTTGAAAAGGATAAAGTTACTCGTCTGATACTTACCAAAAGCTTTTCAGGAGGAACGCCAGTTTATCTTTGCTTTTTGTCATTGGTTAAAATAAATTAGTTTAGCCTATTCTCAAAGAAAAGAAGGGGATTAGCATTAAGAAAATAATTAGCATGTCAATACAATGCCCAAGTAGGCAATTTCATAAATCCTACCAGTTTTAACACAAACCCAACTACAAAAAAGTAAAAAGGACGTAGAAATAGATGAAAAACGACAAAAACTAAAAGCAAACATTTATATTTTCAAAAAACAGCAATAACATTTAATTGTAGCCTAATGTGAGGGAAAAAATTGAGATATATCAATGAAATACGAAAAAAAACACAGATGAACTGCTTTTTTCTTATTTTTGTCGCAAAGTTTCAAAACTGCAGCCTTTGAATTTACTATCCTATATAATATCAACTACAAAAAAGTAAAAAGGACGTAGAAATAGATGAAAAAAAACCACAAAAACTAAAAGCAAACATTTATATTTTCAAAAAACAGCAACAACATTTAATTGTAGCCTAATGTGAGAAAAAAAAATAAAAAAATCGTGAATCATCAATGAAATGCGAAAAAAAGATACAGATGAACTGCTGTTTCTTATGTTTGTCGCAAAGTTTCAGAACTGCAGCTTCTGAATTTACTATCCTAAATAATGAATGTATAAAAAGTATTTTTCTAAATCTAAGCGGGGGGGGGGGGTATTTTTGTCTCTCTTATTCGTTTTTAATAAAAATATTATAACAGATATGTTTAAAATCTAGTAGGGCAAAGCCTCCCTGTCCCTTAATTGGAGTTCCTGTTTCCATGGTTGTATCAGGAGCAAGGATTTGGCGAAATACCAAATAAAAGAACAGATTTTTGCTTTCCAATTTTAGTGAATACATCCCAGGAAAGCATAGCTCACAGGATGTGAGGCAGCATAATAGCTTTGCAAAGACTGGCAAGGTGAAAATGGTTGAACCAGAATTTCTCAGACATAACTAAAACACAGGAGACAGATAGTTAACGAAAACTCATTAGTGATAAGAAGATTACGAATTTGGTGGTTACAGGTGCCGATTGGGAGGCCGAGGTATGAAGTACGGTGAACTGTCTTAATAATGGATATACCAAGGGATATAGCTTGCGATGATTAATCGTCATGATAATTAAAAAGTACAACTTCTGATTTTACTTGATTTAACTCGACGTCAAAATCACCGTATTCATCAGATATCATCAGCATCAGCATATGAGACAAAAGATGTGCCGATGACATGAAGAACACAAGCTGTAGCCAAGGATATTTCCCCTCTCTGTTTGAAACATAATTATTAAAAAGGGGAGAAGTGATGGGCATTTACCTGGCTCCAGTGCGAACGAAATTTTGTCTTTTCTATTATGCGCGAGAGGAGGCCTATAATTCGGCTGAAGAATTTTTATACGGACATTAAGACTTGAGCACATATTTCTTTGTGGTCTAATGACTGAAAAGGTTAATTCCCCTTTTTGCAGCTCTGAGCAACTAAGTGATGTGAATAAGGGAATCAAAAGTGCACGTTTTTTCGTGTCTTCCAGGGAGCAATTGAAAACCAGAAGTACAGGCATCAATTAACGCCATTGCAACTGCTAGTAAAGCATCTGTGCAACAGTTATCGCGTTGAAGCCAAAATTGGTAGGGAGGGTTTTAATTTTGTTCATCGTCTTCTAACTCGTCATTAAATGATCAAACAGTTCGTGGTAACGAACTTTAAGTAAGGAGCGACCCGGCTCAATAGTAACCGAAACTCTAAAAACCGGAACTTTGATACCCATAAATACATCAATAGAATTAGAATTTTATGCTGATTTCAAATATATAAGTTTTATTAAGTTTAGTTTTACCCATCAAAAGCTACGCGCCTGAGAATATTTTCCTGATTTTCAAAAAAAAGGGGGAAACAACCCCCAAAAAGTCATAGAACTTTAATGAAAATCACACCATCGGATTCAGTGTATCAGATTCAAGCTCCTATCTGCAAAAATGTTGAATTTTGTATTTTTTGTCAGAATAAATATCACGGATGCGTGTTTATTTTTTTTTTTTTTTTTTCAGGTGTGATCGTATCTATCCAGTTGTCCTAGAATAATGTAAGAGGGCTCATTTGAACGAAAATCAAAAGTGCTAGTACCCTTGTTAAGTCACCAAAATAATTGGAGGGCAACTTGGCCCCCTCCCACGCTCATCTTCTTTCCAAAGCACCCAATCAAAATTTTGAGATAGCCATTCTGTTCAGCATAGTCGAAAATTAAAAAAATATGTCTTTGAGGATGACTTAATCCTCCGCACTTCCCGGGGGAAGGTCTGGAAGTTATAAACTTTGCCCATTGTTTACACATAGTATGGGTTAATGGGAAGTATAAAGACGTTTCAGAAGGTTTTTTTTGTGATGGGGGGTGTCTGAGGAGGGGGTTATGGGGGAGGATCCTTCCATGGAGGATGTTTCCTGGGGGGAAGGGATATTTCTATGAAGGGGGTGCCGGATTTCCCAGCATTATTTAAAAACCGATCAGAAATAAAAAAAAAAACTAGTTTTTTTCAACTGAAAGTAAGGAGCAACATTAAAACCTAAAACAAACAGAAATTATTACGTAGATGAGGGGGTTCGCCCCCTAGTCAATACTTCGCCCTTTTCGCTAAAGTTTTTTTTAGTACTTTCTGAAGAGATCTCTATTCTAATTAACCGGCCTTTATGTTTCAGAGGTTTGTGATTGGAACAAAATTCGAACTTTAGCGTAAAGAGCGAAGTATCGTCTAGGGGGCTAACTCACCAACAAACGTAATAAAACATTCAAATATAGAATTTCGTTACGCAAGTTAATTTGTGAGTTACTTAAGAGCAAAATTTCGAGAAACCTATTTAGCCAAAAAAAAAGTAAATTAAATGTGCAAATTTGGTTTTAATTATTCATGTATGGTGAGCCAAAATCAAAGCTGCATTAATTCAAAAACGTTCAGAAATTAACAAAAAAAAACAAGTTTTTTTTTTTTAACTGAAAGTAAGGAGCGACATTAAAACTTAAAACGAACAGAAATTATTCCGTATATGAAAGGGGTTGTCCCCTCCTCAACGCCCCGCTCTTTACGCTAAAGTTTGACTCTGTCTCACAACTTTATTTTTAAAAAAAATAAATACTTTAGCGTAAAGAGTGAGGTGTTGAGGAGGGGACAGCCCCTTTTATTTACGGAATAATTTCTGTTCGTTTTAAGTTTTAATGTCGCCCCTTACTTTCAGTTAAAAAAAACTTGTTTTTTTTATTTAATAAAACAAAGAGTTTGCAGAGTGCTTTGGAAACGATCATAGGGCTAAAGCAAGCACATTGGAATGCAGATTTTCCTTTCTTAGGATTAGGAATGGAGGAAGATCTCCTGTGCAAAAGGTTGAAGGTGCGACTCTCTGAACAAACATCATTTGCAAAGAAAGGTCAAATCCTCTCTCAAAACGTATCCGCTGTTTTTAGATGAAAGTCCTCGCGCCTTCAATAGCGTGTGACTTTTTTAGTTTTTGAAGACATTACTTTCTTGTAGAGGAGAAAGAGACAATAAAATCTCCTTGTCCAAGAAAATGAAGGCAATCATCAAGCTCATGTTCAAGTTTATTTTCTTGAAAGGATTAAATGCCGAGAATTCACTCATCTAAATTGAGGAAAACACTCATCTTCTCAGATAGAGAAAAAAACAAACATTTTAGCGATGTCTTATTAAAAAATAAAACTTTGAAATAGGCACTAGTAAAAAAAAAAAAAAAAAAAAAAAAAAAAAAACTAAAAGATAAATACCCATCCAGTTTTTAATCAATGCATAAATATCTAAGTGAGGTCTATTTTTAACCTATTTACCAATAACTTTCAAAAACATAACTTTTTGATTTTTTTAAGGTTCACTTTCTCTATTAATTGCTGTAGCCTTAACTCTTTAGAAGCAGAAATTTCATCTAGTTCATCATTGTAATCAACCGTAATAATGGGTTTAATTTCATATTTAATTAACTTCAACATAAATTACCCCATTAAAAAAACAAAAGAATATGTTAATATACAAATAATTTGTCAAATATCAATATAATGAGTTTCAGTATTAATTTCATTTCAATAGTAAGTTAATCTTTGTTAACAAACTTAAATGTTATGTCATCAAGCACGCAGGATATGTGAATTGGATATACATTAAAGTGTATTAAAAATAAAGTACACTTTTTACGTAATAGTTGTAAAAAAAAAATGTAATAGACAAATAAATGCGTTACATATTTGCTCTAACTGAGGCGTTAGAAAGTCTAACTTAGATGATGTTTGGTTTTCTTCATTCGCTTTTCAGTTATTTAGATGCCACTCTCGGCATCTTTCGGATTTGACATTTTTGACATTTTTCGGATTTGACAGTGGCGTTTTTATTTTAACCTTTTTCAATTTTTTTTTCTACTAAGGATCTGGATTACTAAAATTTAATTAGTCTTATTTGACAAAACACACATTTTTCAATTTTTAGTCAAAGGTTTACGAAGGGGGCGTGGTGCTAAACGCCCAAAATCTTGTTGCGTACCTTGCTTCAAAATTCCGCTATTAAGGACTCGGCACACGTAGCTGATTTCGGGAACCGATTTCAGCATCAGTGGACAAACGATAGCGGTTAGAAAAATTTGTTGAAAGAAAAATTTATTGCGCAAAATTTTCAAAGCAAAAAGTCATGGACACATATAGTCAACTGGAGTTTCTTAATAGTTGCATGATTGATCTCAGCTTAGCTCTCAGCTCAGTAGCGGGGTCTTTCACCAAAGACATCTCTGGCTGACTATTTATTTGTACCCCTATTTTTTGCGTGATGATCATGATGAAATTGGTGCTGATTTTCTAAATCGGCGCCGAAAACTAGAAAAATTTTTCAAGCTCAAATCGACACCGATCAAACAGTTCGTGGTAACGAACTGTAAGTAAGGAGCGATCCGGCTCAATGGTAACCGAAACTCTAGAAAACGGTATTTTGATACCAATAGATACATTAAAAGAACCAGATTTTAATGCTGATTTCAAATATATAAGTTTCTTCAAGTTTAGTCCTACCCATCAAAAGTTAAGCGCCCGAGAAAATTTGGCTGATTTTCGAAAAAAATGGAAAGACCCCCTAAAAGCTATAGAACCTTAATGAAAATCACATCATCATATTCAGCGTATCAGAGAACCCTACTATAGAAGTTTCAAGCTCCTATCTACAAAAATGTGGAATTTTGCATTTTTTGCCAGAAGAAAGATCACGGATGCGTGTTTATTTTTGTTATTTTTTTTTTCTCCAGGGGTGATCGTATTGACGCAGTGGTCCTAGAATATCGTGGGAGGGCTCATTCGACTGGAAATCAAAAGTTCTAGTGCCCTTTTTAAGTGACTAAAAAAATGAGGGCAACTAGGCCCTCTCCCACGCTCATTTTTTTCCCAAAGTCACCCGCTCAAAATTTTGAGATAGTCATTTTGTTCAGCATGTTCAAAAATATGATAAGTATGTCTTTTAGGATGAATTAATCCCCCAAAGTCCCCGGGGGGAGGGCTGAAAGTTATGAACTTTACCCAATGTTAACATATAGTATTGGTTGTTAGGAAGTATACAGACATTTTCAGGGGGATTTTTCTGGTAGTGGGGGAGGATGGGGGGGGGGGGTCGGGGGGTACTTGGTAGGATCTTTCTATGAAGCAATTTTTCATGAGGGAAGGGACATTGCTATGAAGAAAACTCCGGATTTCCCAGCATTATTTAAAAAAAGATCATAAATAAAATTAAAAAAACAAGTGTTTCAACTGAAAGTAAGCAGCAACATTAAAACTTAAAACGAACAGAAAATATTACAAATATGATTGGGTTCACCCCCTAGTCAATACCTCGCTCTTTAAGCCAAAGATTTTTTAGTACTTTCATAAGAGCTATTTATTCTAATTAACGGCCTTCGTGATGAAGGGGTAATTTTTAAAGAATTGGAACAAAATTCGAACTTAAGCGTAAAGATCGAGGTATTAACTAGGGGGCAAACCCCATAGTATGCGTATTAAAAATCCATGGATATAGCAATTCGTTACGTAAGTTAATTCGTAAGTTAAACATATTTATTGCGAATAAAAACGTTCGTAAATAAAATGAAAAAACTTTCGAGAAAGCCATTTAACCAAATAAAAGTAATATTAATATGCAAATTTTGTTTTAATTATTTATATACGGGGGGCCAAAAACAAAATCTGCATCAATTCAAAAACGCTCAAAATTAAATAAAAAAAACAAGTTTTTTTTTAACTGAAAGTAAGGAATAATGTTAAAACTTAAAACGAACAGAAATTATTCGGTATATGAAAGGTGCTGTCCCCTCCTCAACACCGCGCTCTTTACGCTAAAGTTTTTTATTGTTTAAAAAAATAGAGTTGTGAGAAAGTCAAACTTAAGCGTAAAGAGCGAGACGTTGAGGAGGGGACAGCCCCTTTTATATATAGAATAATTTCTGTTCGTTTTAAGTTTTAACGTCGTTCCTTACTTTCAGTTAAAAAAAACTTGCTTTTTTTTTTATTTAATTTATTTTAAAATCGGCGCTGATTTGGAAATCATTTCCCGAAACCAGCTACGTGTGCCCATCCCTTTATACATTACCGGAGATGTCATGAGTGTAAACTTGTTTTGTATTTGTATGCAATTGTCCGCACAGTAGGGTTGGGATAGTAACGAGTGATGTGTGTCTTATATATTTAATTAAAAAAAAAGTTTTTCTGACGGAAATAAAGAGCGAAATTGAAACTCGAGATGGAACAAAATTATTGCTTTGCAGTTTATGCAACTTAAATCTGCAAAACTGGATAAAAAAAAAACTGACTTGTGATGTTTTCCTATGTTGTAGAATTCTGAAAAACTAGCGCTTTACTGAAAACCCAAAATCTGTAACATTCCTAGGTGCAATTTTCATATTCTTTAAATCATTGAAATTCCTTTGGCCTCAGTAAAAGCAATGGTTCCAGAACCAGTGCAGAACGGAGACAAACACATCTTCTTAGGTTTACACCCAAACGCTTAAGCCGGCTTAGAACCGGGCAGCAAGAAGTCCCTTGGACCTCCAGTTAAATGGAGGCATTGTGTAATCCTGGACGCATCTTGGTCACGACATGGTTTTCAGCACTTGGCGATGTTCTTCTATCAACAAGAGTTGATATCCTGCAAAGACCATCTAAAGCCTATTATCCCCGACTCATTATATATTCATGCCTACACATTGTGCTACTACGGGGAGGCAACCTATAGTAGATAAATTAGCTAGGACGAGGTTTTTCAGCCCGAAAACAGACTAAGTCCAGAACAATTATCCATTAATCAGAGTCTTGTGCGAAAGCTGTGTTGTTTACTAGGCTGTAATTTCCTCTAGGGACGCCACTCCTCATGTTGGAATAGAGTTAATCGCAAGGTACCCAGTCTTGTGGGTATTTCGACAGGGTCGAAGCAGCCCTTTGCAGAGGAGGGGACATCCCCTTTCATATACGGAATAATTTATGTTCGTTTCAAGTTTTAACGTCGTTCCTTACTTTCAGTTAAAAAAAATTGTTTTTTTATATTTAATTTCTTTTAAAATCGGCGCTGATTTGGAAATCAGTTCCCGAAACCAGCTACGTGTGCCCAGCCCTTTTAACATTACCGGAGATGTCATGAGTGTAAACTTGTTTTGTATTTGTATGCAATTGTCCGCACAGTAGGGTTGGGATAGTAACGAGTGATGTGTGTCCTGTGTAACACAACAGGATTAGGAGCATGGTTGTCCTGACTAGCCTGGCGTCAATTAAAGACTAATTTGTAAAGCTTCAAATAGCCTGTCACAGGCTATAAAATCAACAAATTTTGCTGTACAACTTTAATTCTCTAAAAAACTCAAGCAAGCTCAGTTTTCAGTAAGGCTCTAGTTTCTAAGACTTCTACATATATGGCGAAATATCACGATTCAGTTTATTTGTTCAAGTTTAGCAGATATTTGTCGCATGAACAGCGAAGCAATAATTTTTTATTTATTTTTAGTTTAAAGTTTGCTCTTTTTTTTTGTCAGAAAAACACTGTCTTTTAAAAATTAATTTTATTCGTAAATATACATAAATAACAGGATTAGAAGCAAAAAGGCCCTTAAGTAGATTGGAGACAATAAAAGATTATTTATAAAGCTCTGTCACAGGCCATGGAATCAGTAACTTTTAATGTACAGTTTTAATTCTCTAAAAAACTCAAGCAAGCTCAGTTTTCAGTAAAGCGGTAGTTTTCAGAATTATACAAATGTAGGAAAATGTGACGAGTCAGTTTATTTGATCCAGTTTTGCGGATATGTGTTGCATAAACTGCAAATAATTTTTTTTTTAAGTTTTAACTTAGCTCTTTACTTTTAGAAAAAAAACTGTGTTTTTAAAATTAATTTTATTCATTTTTTGGTTTTAAAAGTAAACACGATAATTCTTACAAATAGATATTTCCCTAACTTAGGCGGAGAAACACAAAACAGTCAACATGAGTTTTTGTTAAAATAAGGAATCAAATATGGGTTTTACTTTGCACATCTCTTTAAACTTCTCTTTAAAAAGCCTGCAATTTTGTCAAGCAGTTCGTGGTCAAGAAGTATAAGAGTAGGAAGGGCATAATATCTCCGATCAGTACATAATTCGGTTATCAAAAGAATGTATCTCCGAACGGGGCTCCATATATGGGCATAGACTCCCTAGAGGAAATGGATTTCCGAGAAATTGATTGCTTAACCTAACCTAAACTCTTGAGTTCGTGACCCCACACCATATATGGGCATAGACTCCCTAGGGGAGATTGATTTCTGAGAAAATGATTGCGTAATCGAAGGGGAGAAGATTTCCGAGAAATTGACGGTGTAATCGAAGGGAAAGTAAATTTCTGAGAAATTGATTGCGTAATCGATGGGGAATTTTATTGATCCGATAACGGGAAACAAATAACGTGTCTTCTTCTAAACCAATCAGGGGGCCGGAAATATTAGCGGGAGAGGATTGCAGAGAATATAATATATATATATATATATATATATATATATATATATATATATATATATATATATATATATATATATATATATATATATATATATATATATATATATATATATATATATATATATATATATATATATATATATATATATATATATATATATATATATATATATATATATATATATATATATATATATATATATATATATATATATATATATATATATATATATATATATATATATATATATATATATATATATATTATGGGCATAGTGACGTCACAGAAAAAATATCAATAGACAATACAATTCGTGACGGGAGTCCATATATGGGCATAGTGACGTCACAGAAAAAATATCAATAGACAATACAATTCGTGACGGGAGTCCATATATGGGCATAGTGACGTCACAGAAAAAATATCAATAGACAAAACAATTCCGGACGGGAGTCCATATATGGGCATAGTGACGTCACAGAAAAAATATCAATAGACAATACAATTTCTATCTCTTTAGACTCACGCATAATTCCTAGGAAACATGCGATGTCATTTCTAATTCCCTTTCGTGAATCAATACATTCTCCCCACCGATTATGTAAATCAAGATCGGAAATTCACTTCCCCCTCGAGTCCTAGATCAAAACATTCTCCCCACCGTCAATGCGCATGTGCAAACTTCACCCGGAGACAATACAGTTGAAAACAACAAATAAATCGACCTTGACCTCATTAGACTCGATCGATAATCCTTGAATAAATTATGTCCTGTCAGTATTCTATGCCCATATATGGAGTCCCGTCACGAATTGTATTGTCTATTGATATTTTTTCTGTGACGTCACTATGCCCATATATGGACTCCCGTCACGACCTCCTGATAGGGTTCTATACCCATATATGGACTCCTGTCACGAATAGTATTGTCTATTAAAATTTTTTTGTGACGTCACTATACCCATATATGGACTCCCGTCACGAATTGTATTGTCTATCGATATTTTTTCTGTGACGTCACTATGCCCATATATAGACTCCCGTCACGAATTGTTTTGTCTATTGATATTTTTTCTGTGACGTCACTATGCCTATATATAGACTCCCGTCACGAATTGTATTGTCTATTAATATTTTTTCTGTGACGTCACTATGCCCATATATGGGCTCCCGTCACAAATTGTATTGTCTATTGATATTTTTTCTGTGACGTCACTATGCCCATATATGGACTCCCGTCACGAATTGTATTTTATATTTTTTCTGTGACGTCATTATGCCCATATATGGACTCCCGTCACGAATTGTATTGTCTATTGCTATTTTTTCTGTGACGTCACTATGCCCATAATATATATATTTATACATCTTATATTCTCTGCAATCCTCTCCCGCTAATATTTCCGGCCCCCTGATTGGTTTAGAAGGAGACACGTGATCATGTTTCCCGTTTGTACATCAAAACATTCTCCCCACCGATTACGCAATCAATTTCTCGGAAATCCTCTCCCCACCAATTACTCAATCAATTTATCGGAAATCCATTTCCCCTAGGGAGTCTATGCCCATATATGGTGTAGGGTCACGAACTCATGAGGTTAGGTTAGGTTACGCAATCAATTTCTCCGAAATTTAGTTCCCCTAGTCGAGTCCTGAATCAATACATTCCCTCTAGCATACACCTGGACGAACAACAACAACAAATCAATTGGCCTTGACCTCATTAGACTAGATCGATAATCCTTGAATAAATTACCCTTTCTTGGATCAATTCCAATCGATTGCGCAATCAATTTCTCGGAAATCCTCTCCCCTTCGATTATAAGATCAATGACCTCTTTTTTCAAGGTCGATTGATTTGTTGTTGTTGTTCGTTCAGGTGTAATGACACGGGGGGTGATTTACATAATCGCTGGGGAATGTATTGATCTAGGACAAGTGAATTTCCGAGAAATTGATTGCGTAATTGAAGGGGAACTAAATTTCCAAGAAATTGATTGCGTAACCTAACCTAACCTCATGAGCTTGTGACGGGAGTCCATATATGGGTATAGAATCCCTTGAGGGGAGAGGATTTCCGAGAAATTGATTGCGTAATCGTTGGGGAGAGGATTTCCAAGAAATTTATTGCATAATCGATGGGGGAATTTTATTGATCCGATAACGGAAAACATGATCACGTGTCTCCTTCTAAGCCAATCAGGGGGCCGGAAATATTAGCGGGAGAGGATTGCAGAGAATATAATATATATATATATATATATATATATATATATATCATATATATATATATACTATATATATTATATATATATATATATATATATATATATATATATATATATATATATATATATATATATATATATATATATATATATATATATATATATATATATATATATATATATATATTTTTTGTATATATATATATATATATATATATATATATATATATATATATATATATATATATATATATATATATATATATATATATATATATATATATATATATATATATATTATGGGCATAGTGACGTCAAATTAAAAATATCAATAGACAATACAATTCTTGACGGGAGTCCATATATGGGCATAGTGACGTCACAGAAAAATATCAATAGACAATACAATTCGTGACGGGAGTCCATATATGGACATAGTGACGTCACAGAAAAAATATCAATAGAAAATACAAGTCGTGACGGGTGTCCATATATGGGCATAGTGACGTCACAGAAAAAATATAAATAGACAATACAATTCGTAACGTCACTATGCCTATATGGGCATAGTGACGTCACAGAAAAAATATCAATAGACAATACAATTCGTGACGGGAGTCCATATATGGGCATAGTGACGTCACAGAAAAAATTTTAATAGACAATACATTTCGTGACAGGAGTCCATATATGGGCATAGAACCCTATCAGGAGGTCGTGATGGGAGTCCATATATGGGCATAGGGACGTCACAAAAAAATATCAATAGACAATATAATTCTTGACGGGGCTCCATATATGGGCATAGAATACTGACAGGACATAATATATTCAAGGATTATCGATCGAGTCTAATGAGGTCAAGGTCGATTTATTTGTTGTTTTCAAGTGTATTGTCTCCGGGTGAAGTTTGCACATGCGCATTGACGGTGGGGAGACTATTTTGATCTAGGACTCGAGGGGGAAGTTAATTTCCGAGAACTTTATTTACTTAATCCGTGGGGAGAATGTATTGATTCACGAAAGGGAATTAGAAATGACATCACATGTTTCCTAGGAATTATGCGGGAGTCTAAAGAGATAGAAATTATATTTTTAAATACGACTTCTCAGGTCATTAGACTTAGCGATAAATTGATATTGTATCGAAACCATAATAGTGTAACCAAGAACATCTTAGAGATGAAGAGATTAACGCGGGAAATGGTTTCCTAGGAATTTCAAATGTGACAGCGCAGGGATGCCAAAACAAAAGGAACACACAGAAATTACGTTTAGGGGATTATTTGGGCGAAACCGTTTTAGACATTTTAGGGAATTATTTGGGCGAAATGGAACTTGTGTATTATAACGACCACAGAGTTTCACCCCAAATCATCTTCTAAATCATCTTCTAAAATAATCTTCTAAAATGTCTCTAACTGTTTCGCCCAAATAATTCCCTAAAATGTCTAAAACAATTTCGCCCAAATAATCCCCTAAAGTAATTTATGTGTGTTTCTTTTTTTGACATCCCTGCGCTGTCACATTTGAAATTCCTAGGAAACCATTTCCCGCGTTAATCTCTTCATCTCTAAGATTTTCTTGGTTACACTATTATGGTTTCGATAGAATATCAATTTATCGCTAAGTCTAATGACCTGAGAAGTCGTATTTAAAAATAGAATTTTTATCTCTTTAGACTCCCGCATAATTCCTAGGAAACATGTGATGTCATTTATAATTCCTTTTTGTGAATAAATACATTCCCCCCACCAATTATCTATATAAATTTCTCGGAAAGTCCCTTCCCCCTTGAGTCCTAGATCATAACATTCTCCCCACCATCAAGGCGCATGTACAAACTTTACCTGGAGACAATACAGTTGAAAACAAAAAAGAAATCGATCTCGACCTCATTAGACTCGATCGATAATCCTTGAATAAATTATGTCCTGTCAGTATTCTATGCCCACATATGGATTCCCGTCACGAATTGTATTGTCTTTTGATATTTTTTCTGTGACGTCACTATGCCCTTATATGGACTCCCGTCACGAATTGTATTGTCTATTGAAATTTTTTCTGTGACGTCACTATGCCCATATATGGACTCCCGTAACGAATTGTATTGTCTATTGATATTTTTTCTGTGACGTCACTATGCCCATATATAGACTCCCGTCAGGAATTGTATTGTCTATTGATATTTTTTCTGTGACGTCACTATGCCTATATATAGACTCCCGACATGAAATGTATTGTCTATTGAAATTTTTTTTCTGACGTCACTATGCCCATATATGGGCTCCCGTCACAAATTGTATTGTCTATTGATATTTTTTCTGCGACGTCACTATGCCCATATATAGACTCCCGACACGAATTGTTTTGTCTAGTTATATTTTTTATGTGACGTCACTATGCCCATATTTGGATTCCCGTCACGAATTGTATTGTCTATTGATATTTTTTCTGTGACGTCACTATGCTCATATATGGACTCCCGTCACGAATTGTATTGTCTTGATATTTTTTCTGTGACGTCACTATGCCCATATATGGACCCCCTCACGAATTGTATTGTCTTTTGATATTTTTTCTGTGACGTCACTATGCCCATAATATATATATATATAATGAACACACACAAATTTCTCTTAGAAATAATATTTTTTGTCAGTGATAACACTTTTTCTGTTCGAACTAGCAAGTTTTCTACCAAAGATACCAAATTTTTTCTTAGAAGTAACATTTTTTCATTGTGATAACAGATTTCTTGTCAGAAGTATCAAGTTTTGCTTAACACTAACAAACCCTCACATCAAAGTAATGAAATTCTACCTTAATACTAATATACTTTTAATGAACACACTCAAATTTATCTTAGAAATAATATTTTTCGTCAGTGATAACACGTTTTCTGTTTGAACTAACAAGTTTTCTGCCAAAGATACCAAATTTTTTCGTAGAAGTAACAATTTTTTTGATTGTGATAACAACTTCTCTGTCAGAAGTAGCAAGTTTTGCTTAACACTAACAAACCTTCTCATCAAAGTAACTACGTTTTACCTTAATACTAACATACTTTTAATGAACACACACAAATTTCTCTTAGAAATAATATTTTTCGTCAGTGATAACACTTTTTCTGTTCGAACTAGCAAGTTTTCTACCAAAGATACCAAATTTTTTTCGTAGAAGTAAAATTTTTTGATTGTGATAACAACTTTTCTGTCAGAAATAGCAAGTTTTGCTTAACACTAACAAACCTTCTCATCAAAGTAACATCATTTTACCTTAATACTAAGACACTTTTACTGAACACACACAAATTTCTGTTAGAAATAATATTTTTAGTCAGTGATAACACTTTTTCTGTTCGAACTAGCAAGTTTTCTACCAAAGATACCAAATTTTTTCGTAGAAGTAACATTTTTGATTGTGATAACAACTTTTCTGTCAGAAGTAGCAAGTTTTGCTTAACACTAACAAACCTTCTCATCAAAGGAACATCATTTTACCTTAATACTAACATACTTTTACTGAACACACACAAATTTCTCTTAGAAGTAATATTTTTCATCAGTGATAACACTTTTTCTGTTCGAACTAGCAAGTTTTCTGTCAAAGATACCAAATTTTTTCTTAGAAGTAACAATTTTTTGATTGTGATAAGAACTTTGCTGTCAGAAGTAGCAAGTTTTGCTTTACACTAACAAACCTTCTCATCAAAGTAACGACATTTTACCTTAATACTAACATATTTTTACTGAACACACACAAATGTGTGTTAGAAATAATATTTTTCGTCAGTGATAACACGTTTTCTGTTCGAACTAGCAAGTTTTCTACCAAAGATATCAAATTTTTTCTTAGAAGTAACATTTTTTGATTGTGATAAAAACTTTTCTGTCAGAAGTAGCAAGTTTTGCTTAACACTAACAAACCTTCTCATCAAAGTAACCACATTTTACCTTAATACTAACATACTTTTAATGAACACACAAATTTCTCTTAGAAATAATATTTTTTTCAGTGATAACACTTTTTCTGTTCGAACTAGCAAGTTTTCTACCAAAGATACCAAATTTTTTTTTTATAAGTAACATTTTTTTATTGTGATAACAACTTTTCTGTCAGAAGTAGCAAGTTTTGCTTAACACTAACAAACCTTCTCATCAAAGTAACAACATTTTACCTTAAAATTACATACTTTTATTGAACACACAAATTTCTCTTAGAAATAATATTTTTCATCAGTGATAACACTTTTTCTGTTCGAACTAGCAACTTTTCTACCAAAGATACCAATTTTTTTTTTGAAGTGACATTTTTTTATTTTGATAACAACTTTTCTGTCAGAAGTAGCAAGTTCTGCTTAACACTAACAAATCTTCTCGTCAAAGTAACGACATTTTACCTTAATACTAAATTTGTGTGTGTTCATTAAAAGTATGTTAGTATTAAGATAAAATGTCGTTACTTTGATGAGAAGGTTTGTTAGTGTTAAGCAGAACTTAATACTTCTGACAGAAAAGTTGTTATCACAATAAAAAAATGTTACTTCTAAGAAAAAATTTGTTATCTTTGGTAGAAAAGTTGCTAGTTCGAACAAAAAAAGTGTTATCACTGATGAAAAATATTATTTCTAAGAGAAATTTGTGTGTGTTAAGTAAAATTTTGTTAGTATTAATGTAAAATGTCTTTACTTTGATGAGAATGTTTGTTAGTGTTAAGCAAAACTTGCTACTTCTGACAGAAAAGTTGTTATCACAATCAAAAAATGTTACTTATAAAAACAAATTTGGTATCTTTGGTAGAAAACTTGCTAGTTCGAACAGAAAAAGTGTTATCACTGACGAAAAATATTATTTCTAAGAGAAATTTGTGTATGTTCAGTAAAAGTATGTTAGTATTATGGTAAAATGTCATTACTTTGATGAGAAGGTTTGTTAGTGTTAAGCAAAACTTGCTACTTCTGACAGAAAAGTTGTTATCACAATAAAAAAATGTTACTTCTAAGAAAAAATTTGGTATCTTCGGTAGAAAACTTGCTAGTTCGAACAGAAAAAGTGTTATCACTGATAAAAAATATTATTTCTAAGAGAAATTTGTGTGTGTTCATTAAAAGTATGTTAGTATTAAGGTAAAATGTCGTAACTTTGATGAGAAGGTTTGTTAGTGTTAAGCAAAACTTGCTACTTCTGACTGAAAAGTTGTTATCACAATCAAAAAATTTTTACTTCTAAGAAAAAATTCGGTATCTTAGACAGAAAACTTGCTAGTTCGAACAGAAAAAGTGTTATCACTGATGAAAAATATTATTTCTAAGAGAAATTTGTGTGTGTTCAGTAAAAGCATGTTAGTATTAAGGTAAAATGATGTTACTTTGATGAGAATGTTTGTTAGTGTTAAGCAAAACTTGCTACTTCTGACAGAAAAGTTGTTATCACAATCAAAAATGTTACTTCTACGTAAAAATTTAGTATCTTTGGTTGAAAAACTTGCTAGTTCGAACAGAAAAAGTGTTATCACTGACGAAAACTTTTATTTCTAAGAGAAATTTGTGTGTGTTCATTAAAAGTATGCTAGTATTAAGGTAAAATGATATTACTTTGATGAGAAGGTTTGTTAGTGTTAAGCAAAACTTGCTACTTCTGACAGAAAAGTTGTTATCACAATCAAAAAATTTTACTTCTACGAAAAAATTTGGTATCTTTGGTAGAAAACTTGCTAGTTGGAACAGAAAAATTTTTATTACTGACGAAAAATATTATTTCTAAGAGAAATTTGTGTGTGTTCATTAAAACTATGTTAGTTTTAATATAAAATGTTGTTACTTTGATGAGAAGGTTTGTTAGTGTTAAGCAGAACTTGCTACTTCTGACAGAAAAGTTGTTATCACAATCAAAAATGTTACTTCTACGAAAAAATTTGGTATCTTTGGTAGAAAACTTGATAGTTCGAACAGAAAAAGTGTTATCACTGACGAAAACTATTTCTAAGAGAACTTTGTGTGTGTTCATTAAAAGTATTTTAGTACTAAGGTAAAATGTCGTTACTTTGATGAGAAGGTTTGTTAGTGTTTAGCAAAACTTGCTACCTCTGACAGAAAAGTTGTTATCACAATAAAAAATGTTACTTCTAAGAAAAAATTCGGTTTATTTGGTAGACAACTTGCTAGTTCGAACAGAAAAATTGTTATCACTGATGAAAAGTATTATTTCTAAGAGAAATTTGTGTGTGTTCATTAACAGTATTTTAGTTTTAAGGTAGAATGTAGTTACTTTGATGAGAAGGTTTGTTAGTGTTAAGCAAAACTTGCTACTTCTGACAGAAAAGTTGTTATCACAATCAAAAAATGGTACTTCTAAGAAAAAAATTGATATCTTTGGTAGAAAACTTGCTAGTTCGAACAGAAAAGTGATATCATTGGTAAAAAATATTATTTCTAAGAGAAATTTGTGTGTGTTCTTTAAAAGTATGTTAGTATTAAGATAAAATGTCGTTACTTTGATGAGAATGTTTGTTAGTGTTAAGCAAAACTTGCTCCTACTACAGAAAAGTTGTTATTACAGTCAAAAAAAATGTTACTTCTAAGAAAAAATTTGGTATCTTTGGTAGAAAACTTGCTAGTTCGAACAGAAAAAGTGTTATCACTGACGAAAAATATTATTTCTAAGAGAATTTTGTGTGTGTTCAGTAAAAGTATGTTAGTATTAAGGTAAAATGTCGTTACTTTGATGAGAAGGTTTGTTACTGTTAAGCAAAACTTGCTACTTCTGACAGAAAAGTTGTTATCACAGTCCTAAGAAATGTTACTTCTACGAAACAATTTGGTATCTTTGGTAGAAAACTTGCTAGTTCGAACAGAAAAAGTTATCACTGACGAAAAATATTATTTCTAAGAGAACTTTGTGTGTGTTCATTAAAAGTATGTTAATATTAAGGTAAAATGTCGTTACTTTGATGAGAAGGTTTGTTAGTGTTAAGCAAAACTTGCTACTTCTGACAGAAAAGTTGTTATCACAATCAAAAATGTTACTTCTTAGAAAAAATTTGGCATCTTTGGTAGAAAACTTGCTAGATCGAACAGAAAAAGTGTTATCAATGACGAAAAATATTATTTATAAGAGAACTTTGAGTGTGTTCAGTAAAAGTATGTTAGTATTAAGGTAAAATGTCGTTACTTTGATGAGAAGGTTTGTTAGTGTTAATCAAAACTTGCTACTTCTGACAGAAAAGTTGTTATCACAATCAAAAAATGTTTCTTCTAAAAAAAATTTGGTATCTTTGGTAGAAAACTTGCTAGTTCGACCAGAAAAAGTGTTATCACTGACGAAAAATATTATTTCTAAGAGAAATTTGTGTGTGTTCAGTAAAAGTATGTTAGTATTAAAGTAAAATAATGTTACTTTGATGAGAATGTTTGTTAGTGTTAAGCAAAACTTTCTACTTCAGAAAGAAAAGTTGTTACCCCAGTCAAAAAATGTTACTTCCATTAAAAAAACTGGTATCTCTGGTAGAAAACTTGCTAGTTCAAACTGAAAAAGTGTTATCACTGACGGAAAATATTACTTATAACAGGACTTTGCTTGCGTTCAGTAAACATTTAATAAAAAAGCCATTTGAAAGTATTGCTTGGTGATGGGATATTCAAAAAGCCGTAAAGTAAAGTTGTGGGTGAAAAGGATGAGTACTTCAAGTTGTAAAATTGGTTTAGGAGGGACATTACGAAAAGAACTTGTTCTGAAATAATATAAAAAAGCCTTTTGAAAAGTTCTGCTTGGCGTTGGGGTATTCAAAAAGTCGTAAGGTAAAGTTGTGGTGAAAAGGATGAGTACATCAACTTGTAAAATTCGTTTAGGAGGGGATATTAAGAGAAGAACTTGTTCTGAAAAGATATAATAACGCCTTTTGAAATGTGGGGGGGGCCCTTCTATGTCTCAAGTGCACATAAAAAGTATTAAAAAATGGGAGGGGGCCTTTGGGGGTGCCGGGGGGCCTTTGGGGTTCCGGGGGCCTTTGGGGGCCGGGGGGTTCCTTCGGGGTTGGGGTAGGGGGTTCGGGGTCTTTTGGGGTTGGGTTAAGAGGGTTGTTGGGGTAGGGGACCTCACAAAACTGTTCAAATGAAACTTGTGTATTATAACGACCACAGAGTTTCACCCTCAAATCATCTTCTAAATCATTTTATAAAATCATCTTCTAAAATGCCTCAAACTGTTCCGCCCAAATCATCTTTTAAAATGTCTCAAAATGGTTTCGCCCAAATAATCCCTAAACGTAATTTCTGTGTGTTCCTTTTGTTTTGGCACTTTAACCATTTAGGGTTAACTTACCTTTTTAGGAATGAGCATTTATGGTTCTCCTACATATCGACCCTGAAAGTGTGTTCCCTGAAATGCTGAATCTGAAAGTGATTTTCATGGCGATGAACTATTCTAAAGAATAAATATGGTTGAGGCTTAAGATGTTTATTGCTTAAACAAATTAAAAACATTTGAAAAAATACATATTGACATATTAAAAAAAAAGCTTAATACATTTGATATGAGGTGGAGCATGAGTTTAGGTCTTTGGATATCTGATGCATTTTTCCATGTCAGGTATCTTTTCCGGCACCCATTGAGCAAAATATCTAACTTCATCTTCCGGATCATGTACTGAATGTAGGTATTTCTCACATTTGAAGTCTTCTAAATTGAATAATGCTATGTCGATATCACATTTTTCTAGTAAGAGTTTATCAGTTGGCACGTTTCCCTTAACATATACAGCTTGCACACCGAAAAAACTGCATATTTCCTGAATTTCCTCTTGTATATGGTTTATTTCATAGCCAATTCCATTACGTGGTCTTATGGTTTTAACGTAAAGGCCGTTTCGGTTTATAAAATTTAGTGTTGGACTCCATCTGTTTTATACGTACTTATACAAATTATATCTGACGTTCAATTTATAGCTATGAATTTTACACCGTTTTGCGTCAAGCAGTAAGAAAGCTGCTTCGAAAATAATGCCAGTTGAGGAACATTTAAGACAAATATATTCTGTGTCAATAACACCAAACATTATTATATCTGAAAAGAGGGCTTAAATTAAATAAATATGTAATGTTTCTGAAACTCTAACAAATACAGCTCACTTTCTTAGAATAAATCATTTTCACTGAAGGAGGTTTGGTAACATTAAATCTACACTTAAAAACGACTGCTTTGCACAACGAAAAATAAATTATAAATAAATACCGCAGAAAAAAATGTAATGTTGAGTTGTTGACCAAAAAACTGCCCACTGTCCCTTAAAGACACTTCCTCCTCCCCTCCTCCTCCTCTTCTCTCATTTTTCCTTAAATTGAGCATGTTATTGTTTTATTTTATTTTATTCTTTTATAAACCTTTTCTTCATAAATGTCCTTAAAAAGAAGAGAAAAAAGTTAGTATTGAAATAATTTTCCCCTTTTTCACAGAATAAAAATTAGTACCCCCTAACCTATTCTAGCCATAATTTTGTCTAGAAAGTATTTATCACAATGAAGTCCCCTCCCCTAAGCCAAAAAAGCAAAGCAAAAGGTAAACTTTGCGACAGTCAGAAATGCTCCTATTTTTACCATGTTGAGAAAAAATTAAATACACAACTTGTGAAAAAATAAAACTTGAAAATCACTAGTTTGTAGCCTTAGGATAGAAATCAATGTTTCTTTTTTTACCATTTAGAATTTTTTTTAAATGTTCCAGTCTATAGGCTTTAAAATAGAAAAAGATTCTTAACCCAGCAGCTTATAGGCCTAAATTTACGATCTTAGATGTAAATGTTATTCAATTTACACTTAATATAGTCTTCATGCAACTGCTAAAGACTTTTCTTTCTAGCATTGTATATCAAAGTTAAAAAACCATAGTTTACACGCTCTCTCCTGGGAATATAAAAGAAACTTTATCGAAAGAAAGCTAGAAAAAAGGAATAAAGACTCTTGTTTTCTGGCGAGACATTTCAAGATGTATCTAAAAATATGCACTCTAAAGGGCTGTTAGCATCCCCCCTCCTCCTTTCACATAATCCCCCCTTCCCCCTTTTTACATAATGTCCTAAAAATATTTGTTAGCAGTAATTTGGGGAATAACTCGTTTCACTCTTCCATACAGGTTGCGTAAGCCTAGCTTAATTATTGCAATCTCTTTTTGTTTGAAAGTGTTTTAATTTGACGGGAAAAAACAATCCTTTTTGATCTGTGAAACCCTTTGGTTAAACCGTTAACGTAATGGATTGAGAAAAGCGGATGTGTTTTAAAAGGGTGACCGCTAATTAAATCATTGCGGGAATGTTTATGCCAAGTTAGCGGGCGGCTTAATAGCTAAGAGTTAACGGAAGTTGCCTGTCAAAGGGAGAGCTCAAAAACAGAGTTATTTCCAATGGAAGAATTAAAGTCATAATCAGGGGGGGGAGGGGGGATGGGGAAGGGAGGTTGGGGTTTACATGGTAAAAAAGAACATATTTTAAGCTTTCTAGCGAGTATAAACAATATATAGTGGAGTTTGTATTGTGTGTGTGTGGGGGGGGGGGGGGTATACCTTTAATTTACTGGAGGGACTACTATGTAAAATCGACCTTGACCCCATTAGACATTAATAAACTATGAAAATACATCAAAGTGAGAAAAATCCTGTTTTTCATTCTCAGTGACAAAAACCATAAAAACATGCATAAATTATATAGGCCCGGGAGATTACGCTGTCAATTTCTCTGCAATCCTCTCCCCTCGAGGGATTCTATGACCATATATGGTGTGGGGTCACGAGTCATTAGGTTAGGTTAGGTTACGCAATCAATTTCTCGGAAATCCTCTCCCCACCGATTACGCAATCAATTTCTCGGAAATTCACTTCCCCTCGAGGGATTCTATGCCCATATATGGTGCCCTGTTTGGAGTTAGAGTCAATTGTAGATGGCAGCAGTGGTGTGATCGTGGGAGATATTATGGGGGTTTTACTTATAAGTAAGGAGCGACCCGGCTCAAAAGTAATCGAAACTCTAAAAATGGAATTTTTGTACTAATAGACATATTAAAAGAATTAGTTTATTATACTAATTCCAAATAGATAAGTTTCATTAAGTTTAGTCCTACCCATCAAAGGCTACTAGCCTGAGAAAATTTTTCTGATTTTCGGAAAAAGGGGAAAACACCCCCTAAAAGTTTAAGAATTTTAATGAAATCATACCGTGAGATTCAGCGTATCAGATAACCCTACTGTAGAGGTTTCAAGCTCCTATCTGCAAAAATGTGGAATTGTGTGGATGCGTGTTTGCTTTTTTTGTTTTTTTCAGGGGTGATCGTATCGACCCACTGGCCTTAGAATATCGGAAGAGGGATCATTTGAAAGGAAATTCAAAGAGTAGAGTAGTAAGTTATACTTCTACGGGACGTATAGGAATCCCCATGCTATTTGCTTAATGCTCTACACCTTTTCAAAGAGAGTGAGTATCCTCTCACATGGCCTTCCATTTCTACGGGACGTATAGGAATCCCCATGCTATTTGCTTAATGCTCTACACCTTTTAAAAGAGAGTGAGTATCCTCTCACACCTATACTTCCTTGGCACCTATCCAGAGCATGTACTTATGGATTTGCTTGGTTTATGTTCCTTCCTGTGCTATTTGCGGAGATTACGTTCCTTGGTACCTTTCCAAACAAAGTGATAAAACAAACATGTCTTTAGCAACTTCGTTCATCATGATAGTGTATAAGGTTTGAAACCTACGTCTGAGGCAATGCAGTTTGACGTGCACATTACAAAAAGCTAGCAAATCTTTACCTATAAAGTGGTCAAACACGTTTTGAAACTATAGTCGAAATTGTATAACACAACCAGACTGGTTTTAGAGGCAACACCCATTTTTTAGGGCCAATCAGAGAAAGCAGAGGTTACTCCATATACAATAACTTGATTGGTAATTGGAATCAAATAAAAGGAGTGATTTTCATTCGCCCTTGAGATTTTGTTTATAACAGTCATGCGTTACGATTAAATTTTCATAAAGATCTAACACAACGTGAATAACGCATTTGATATTACTGACTTGGGAACTTTGTCCACATCGATTTATAATATGAGTTCAGGTTACTAAATTTTCTTAATTTATTTCCAAATAAAATCATTTTACATAGTCACCCCCTCCAGTAAATTCAAATTCTGGGCATATCCCTCCCCCCACAATACAAACTCTACTATATGATGTTTATAGTCGCTAGAAAGCGTAAAATATGCTCTTTTTTCCATTACGTAAACCCCATCTTCCCTCCCCCCCTCTGTTTACGAGTTTAATTCATTCATTAGAAATAGTTCTTTCGTTCAAAAATGCCTTTTCCCATCGTGCATTTAAAATGTGCTTTCTTTCCGGTCTAGATAAAACCATGTGTCTTTAATCCTGTTACAAGAGGGACGATTTCAAAAAACAAATTTCACACGCGTGTTATCGGATATGATTAGTGTCACATGCTTTTGCGTAATTCTAGACGGGGAAGGGGCAATGTGTCAATTCTAACACCTTCATTGTAAGGTGAAAACAAACTGTTTCTTTGCATGAAAAGTAAGGGGGGGGGGGGAAGGAGGTTTAAGAAAAAGGGGGAGAGGCAATGTATCAATTCTAATACCTTCGTTGTAAGGTGAAAACAAAATGTTTATTCGCATGAAAAGTAAGGGGGAGGGGTTAAGAAAAAGATACATAGCTTTATTATGCGTAAATTGAATAGCATTTTTACCTATGATCGCAAAGTTTAGGCCTGCAAGCTATGTGTTAGCAATCTTTTTTATCTTATTTAAAGCCTATAGACTGGAACATTAAAAAAAAATTTCTAAATGGTAATAAATAGAAACATTGATTTCTATCCTAAGGCTACAGACTACTGTTTGTCAAGATTTATTTTTTCAAAAGTCGTGCAATAAAACGTTTGATTTTTAAGCTTAGTACATTTCTTGCAAATTTTTGCTTTTTGTTATGCTGAAAAGAAGGGAGCGGCTTCTTTGTGATAAATGCTTTCTAGAGAAAATTCTGGTTATGGGGCGGGGGTACTAATTTTTCTTTTGTAAAAGAGGGATCATTATTTCATACTAATTTTTTTTTAAGGCCAATTATGAAGAATGTGCGCCTCCTCCTGAAAAGAGAGCAAGAGGGAACGATGCCGCACCGATGCAACCTGGTAGTAAATTGAAAAGAGAGTTTATGGCTTCTCGTAAGGCCTCAGCCCCGTCTATTCCAGATCGTTAGATTGCCCCCCTTCATGCTATGACAGGGCGATCCGGCACGCAAGTGCAGTCTGAATTTGGAAATGTAAGCATTTTTACCTCTACCTTCTACCTGCTTATACAAATATCTACCTTTTTCTTTCCAACTTTTTTTCTAGCCTCTTCTTCTCACAATTTTTCAACAAGTTTTGAGGGAGGTGTAAAAAATGATACTTATTTAATACCCAGGTAAACATCTGGCTTAAAATGCTTCAGGAGAAATAAGGCTATTGCTCCCTTTTGAACTAATCACAGATCCTTGACAAATATTTTATAATGTACTTTAGTTTATTGCTATTACAAATAGAAGACTTGTAAACGGGTAGATTTTTAGGAAAAGGAACCTGCTTATAGTCTGATCGCCATTTTTTATGGTTGGCTATATTTGCAGGAAAAAGTCATTTTTTTTAATGAGGTATTAAGACAATTATTGAGTTGTTTTTTTTACTGTATTTTATTGCTATTAGTCAAACGTTATGATGTGTGTGTGAGTGTATTTGTGAGCGTGTGTGTGTGTGTGCGTGTGTGTTTGAACGTGTGTGTGTGCGTTTGCGTATGTGTGTTTGCGCATGGGTGCACGTGTGTGCGTGTGTGCGTGTGCGTGTGCTTATGTGTCTGCGTGTGTGCGCATGTGTGTTTGTGTGTATGTGTGTGTGTGAGTGTGTGTGCTATTAACAAAATTTGTAATTTATTATGCACTTGTTATATAAATAATGCTATAAGCAAAAATTTGTAATTAATTATGCATTTGTTTGATAAATACGAATCCAATTAAGAAAAAAAAACAACATTAAACGGGTAGATTTGTAGGAAAAGAAATCTGCTTCTAGTCTGATCACTATTTTTTATGGATGCCTATAATTGTAGGAAAAAGAGTCAGTTTTTTTTAATGAGGTATTAGGACAATTATTGAGTTGATTTTTTTTTACTGTATTTTATTGCTATTAGTCAAACGTTTCGATGTGTGTGTGAGTGTGTAAGTGTGCGTGTGTGCGTGTGCGTATGTGTGTGTGCGCGTATGTGCGTGTGCGCGTGAGTGTGTACGTGTGTGTGTGCGCGTGTACGTGTGCGTCTGTGTGTGTCTGCGTGTGTATGCGCGTGTGTGCTTGTGCGTATGTGTGTGTTCGCGTGTGTGCGTGTGCTCGTTTGTGTGTATGTGTGCGCGTGTGTGTGCGTGCGTGTGCGTATGTGTGTGCGCGTGTGTGCGTGTGCGCGTGAGTGCGAGAGTGTACGTGTGTGTGTGTGTGTGTGCGTGTGTTTGGGTGTGTGCGTATGTGTGTGTGTGCGTGTGCACGTGTGTGTTTGTGCGTGTGTGTGTTTGCGTATGTGTGTGTGTTCGTGTGTGTGTTTGCGCGTGTGTGCTTGTGCATATGTGTGTGTGCGCGTCTGTGCGTGTGCGCGTGAGTTTGAGCGTTTACGTGTGTTTGTGTGTGTGTGCGTGTGTGTGTGCGTGTGTGTGTGTTCGCGTGTGTGCGTGTGCGCGTGTGTGTGTATGTGTGCGCGTGTTTGCGTTTGTGTGTGTGCGTGTGTGAACGTGTGCGTGTGCGTATGTGTGTGTGTGCCTGTGTGCGTGTGCACGTGAGTGTGAGCGTGTACGTGTGTGTGTGTGAGTGTGTTTGTGTGTGTGCGTATGTGTGTGTGTGTGTGTGTGCGTGTGCGCGCGCGTGTGTGTGTGTGTGTGTGTGTGTGTGCGTGTGTGCGTGTGCGTATGTGTGTGTGTGTGTTTGTGTGTGTGTGTGCTAGTAACGAAATTTGTAATTTATTATGCACTTGTTTTATAAATAATGCTATAAGCAAAAATTTGTAATTTATAATGCATTTGTTTGATAAATACGAATCCAATTAAGAAAAAGAACAACATTTGTTTGATAAATCCAACTAAGAAAAAAATAAATGCTGTGCTATAATTGTGATAAAACTTCTCAAAGAAAAAAAAACTCAAACCATTCATTTCAGTTTCAGGGGAAAGCTACGAAAACAACTGCCTTTCCTGGCCCAGGACTGCAGAATATCATGGGTAATTGCCCACTGTCACCGGATGATGTTTAGTGAAGGTACGTCGTTTACTACTCCCCCAGATATCCAGTTCAAAATGGAAGAAATGAATACTCATATGGAAATTGTTGGATCTATTGTTTCCGGGGACATTTTTGACGATGACTTTATTGTTAGTGAATTTTGTCCTGTGCAAATAGGTGCAGGACATGAAAATAGTGTCGCGTCCCCGAAACTACGTGAATTTTATTTGCTGGAATCTGCTCTAGGTCACTTGCAAACACATAGGGTATATTTTAATCCCCCCGAGGAAAACCTGGTTGATGGGGGTGTCATTTTAACATACCCTGTAAATGTTCTTCATACCTACATCGACCGAATTTGAGCACGTATTGAGATTCAGATTCAGAATTGGGGGGGGGGGGGAAGGGGTGGGTTAAAGCAACGGTAATTCAAAGAGTTTAGCTAATAAAGGAAAAATTAGAGTTAATTTTTTATTTTAATTTTTAAACCGGAAACAAAAATTTAAATAATAGTTTAAATGACCTTGAAGATAACTTCTTCAATTTGTTCAGAGAATTATCTTCGGATTTGTCCATGTTTAGCTAGAGGGGAAGCAGACCCACCATTTTGTACATTGGAAATATGGATCTGAATCTCAATTGATTAAAAAAAAACTTTATTTTAAGGGGAGGGCGGGGTAAAAAAATAAAATGCCACCCTGATTTGCCGGCTACCAAAGGGGTTCAGGGTTTCAGATTTGACACGGGGCTGTAATGCTTTAAATATGCATTTTTAGCAGCGGCCCATAAAACATTGAAAGATGAGTCAACAATGAAAAATCTCGACAGAATTGCAGGTAACGGTGGGGAAACCATTTCCCTAAAGTAAATTTTGAATGTTTAGAGGGGAAATATGCAGAGTTCCAAAAAGAAATAACCGTATTTGAAAAAGCAAATGAAAGTCCCTGGTTGGGGGTGGTTGTTCTCCAGTATCAAACAGAATTTGTGAATGGGAAAAAGAAATCGAAGAAAAAAGGGGTTTTATATTCAGTTAGGACACCGTTGGTAGATTCTGTTGAAAATTGGGTTTGGATTATCCATGAGCCCCCTAAAGATGTTAATTCCTATGGTCATTTTTTCCCCCTTACGGCAATAAGTCGACTCTTATCTCAAGGTGTGAAGAAAGGGGAACGTCACTATTGCCCCATGTGGCTTTCTCCATATAGATCTGAACAAACAGTCACAGATCACATGAGATATTGCAAAATTCATGGCAATCAAAGAATAGAAATGCCGGCAGAAGGCAAAGATACTTTACAATTTAAAAACTTCCAAAATTCCCTGCTACAGGTTGATAAAGTATCTTTAGATTGTGAATCAAGACTTGTGGAGGTATCGGACCCATCAAGGCCAATTATAGTCAAGGAACACAAACTAGTTGCGTGTTCCTATGCGCATGCCCGCCGCGATTCCAATAATAAAATGCGATTGGAAGAGTTTTTTCTTACTATGGATGAGGAGGGTAGCATGGAGAAGTTGTTAGTGTCTTAACTAAAAACAGCGAACGTTGCAATTTCACGATTGCGTCACACCAACTACCCAATGTCATTATCAAATAAGGAGCAACGGGCACTAGAAAAGGGGACAATTTGAAGGGTTTTTAGGGATGCTCTTGCCCCAAAAGATGCTGTCCAGGATCGCATTCATCTTATTGACCCCAATTCAACGGGGAAAAGTAACTTCCGGGGGTGGGTTCACAATTCATGTAATTTAAAAATTAAACAGCAGCTCTTTCTTCCGGTTTTTATACATAATTCTAACTATGATCTGAAGTATGTGCTACCAGCAATGGCACATCTTCAAAAAAATGGAACAGTGGATGATGCATGGGTGATAGACAGCTTTTCCTACGAAATCATTCCTAAATCATCGGAAAAGTTGCTTGTTTTGCAATTTATGTGGAAATTTGTTGAAGACGACATTGAGTAAACGAATAAAATTCGCTTTTTAGATTCCTACAGTTTTTTACCCAAATCATTGAGCGAATTAATTCAAGTCCAGAAAAACAATGACGGCTGCAACGCTTTCCCCCTTCTCAAGCAACAATTTCCAAATGATTTATTTCATTTGTTGACGGTCAAGGGCATATATCCTTATAATTATTACTGCTCCATGTCGAGATTCGCCGAGGAAACTATTCTCCCGATAGAATCGTTTTACGACAGTCTATACGATCGTAGGTGCACCCCTGATGAATACAGTTCTGCTAAAAAAGTGTGGGCAGAGGGAGGGCGTAAAAATGAGTTTGACTACTGCAAGCTGTATTTGTCGAGTGATGTGTTAACTTTGTTTGACATTATGTGTAAAAATACGGACAAAATATATGGGGAATTTAATCTTGATTTAGGGTATTATTTTTCATCTCCTCATCTGGTAATTGACCTCATCCTAAAAATTAGCGGGGAAAAAATTGGGCTGGTCACCGACATCGATCAGCACCTGTTCATCGAGAGGTCAATGAGGGGTGGATACATTTTTCACGGGGATCGTATCTTGGAAACTGATCCAACTGGAGAGAAGACAGGGACAAAATCAGATGCAGTTTTCCTTGATATAAATTCCCTCAACCTCTTGGCCATGTCTCATTATGCGATATCCGGCAATGACTATAACTACCAAAATGACCGTGAAGCTCCCAATTTCACCAACACTGACAGTGTTTAGACCAATCGAACGTTTGAATTTCTTTTTAGAGTTAATCAGGATATACCAGTGGTGCCTCATGATTTGGTAAAGGACTCTGTTTTCCCATGCACCAATACACCTTTGTCAAGGGACTCTTTGAGTCCTCGCAACAGACGTTTGATCGAGGTGGACGGATTGCATTGGTCACCTTCAAAACAAAAACTTATTGCTGACCTTCTGCCGAAGAAAAATATTGTTGTGCTTCATTTGGCTTTACAATGGATGTGCAACAACGGTTTCAACGTCACAAAGGTTCATAGAGCCCTCCAGTTTAGCCAAAAACCCTATCTGAAAACGTTTGTTGACACTTTTGTCAAGAAACGTTCTGAAGAACAGGCAAAAGCCGAAAATAAATTTATAAGCTCATTTTAAATTCGGCTTTTGGTAGAATGTGCGAGAGTGTTCGCAATAGGAATCGTTGTGACGTCGTGACCGATCCCAAACAATGTGCTCGAATTATTGCCGATCCAAATTACACTTCCTTTAAAATCATTGGCCCGGACTTGGTACTATTGAATAGGAAAAAAAGACGTATTGTCCTGAATAAAAACATTGCTGCAGGCAGTGCTATCTTGGAGATCTCGAAAAAGCCCATGTTGGAATTCTACTACAATGTGGCTAGGGTACAGTGGCCGGAGAAGGGGCAAGTTCAGGTCTGCTACGGGGACACAGATTCTCTACTGCTAAAAGTAAAAACTCCGAACCTACTTGAATATTTGGCGCACGGTGAAATCATCAGATCTCGGATGGACTACACCAATTGGAGTGGGCTTTACCCAGAGCTAGTGAAACGTTGGGCGCCAAGTTAGCTTTTATTTTTTAAATCAGAAACGGGAAGCGACATGATTTCCCGTGGTATGTTTGTAAGTTCGAAGGTGTACTTTATACAGACATACGACGAGAAAATAAAAAAACGTTGCAAAGGAGTATCCACGCGCTATGTGGATAAGAATTTCGACATGGACATCTATAGGAATTGTATTGTTGAAAATACAATTCCACGAGCCAAATTGTTGGCAATTGGTTCACTGAACTACAGGAACTTCACTGTAAATATAGAAAAAATTGCCATGAGTACCATTTCCGACAAGGTCTATGTTTGTCAAGACGGTGTGACTACCCTCCCCCTGGGGCACTATTTAACTTCCGACCGAGCCGAATTTGTTAGCCATAGGGAAAGTCTCGGTTTGAGTAAAGTCCAATAAATTTCCCAAAACCTTGGGGGAGGGCCTCGCAGCACCAGAGGGGCCGCCCGGCCAGCCGCCAGCGGGGAGTGCCGCCACTACCAAAGGTATCTTTTTTTCTTGACTTAGGGCAGATTTTTTTTGTAAATATACATGTTTCAATAAAAAAAAATTATGTAAAAAAGTGATATTATTCTAAGAGCATTTTTTTTCATTAAATTTTGTGTTTTTTTTTTTTAAATAAAGTATATTTATTAAAGTGCTTTTTCTAGTGCATTTTTAAAATAATTTTTTTTTATTATAAATAAATTAAAAAAAATCTTAAGTGTATTTTTCTGTAATGTATTATTTGTAAAGTGTTGTTTTTTTATAATACAAGAAATATGATTCTTTATTGTTCTTCTTCTTCTTCTCGTTATTCCTGAACGGACTAGTAGGGAAATTATTTAGTCATTAGACAACTATAGTCTACAGCTAGTTGTAGGTGAACTGTTGAAGGGAACATGTATCAATTTAACACACCATTCAGATCGTTTCTGTGTGGGCCATCAATGTCAGGCAAAACAACACTCTTAACTAAAATAATTAAAAATTGCGATAAAATGTTTGTGGAAAAGCCGAAAAATATCTACTATTGTTACAGTATTTGGCAGGATTCATACGATAAAATAAAAGCAATTGTCATATCGGGGTTGGTGCAGATACAATTCATACAGGGACCTGATATTTTCAACATTATTAAACCAAACTCTTGGCTGATTATTGACGATCTGGCTGAATCTATTGAACAATGGTCCCAGGAAATGCTGCAATTGTTCACCGTTCGCTCTCATCATGAACATATTTCCATTACTCTGGTTCTAAACAATCTCTTTCATCAGAGCAAATGTATGCGAACACTTGCATTGAACTGCACCTACTATATCATTTTCAGAGTTGTTCTTGATTCTAGCTTGCTAATAACTCTCAATAAACAAATATGCCCTGGGGAACCCAAAGTTCTACTCTCAATATACACTCAAGCGACTAATAAAAACTACGGCTATATTTTGTTGGACATTAATCAAAATATAGCTGAGTATCTATTCTCAGCCACAGATATTTTTGAAAATTAAATTGTAGCATATCTCTTCGCGAACATCAAAAAGACCTGTTACTTGCTATCATGACACTGAAGAAACTACATGAAAATATACATTTATTTTCAGTTCTAAGCACTTCAGAACCCCCACTTAGAAAAGCCATACTCAAACATGATATTGACAATGATTTCATTAATCTAATATCCGAACTTTGTTTAAATTTGACCGAGGGCAATGTTCAACTGCCAGAAGTAGTTAAGCAACAGGCAAAGCAACATCGTTCCATTGTACGTACATTGGCCTCTA
Organism: Artemia sp. Qi Xiang Cuo; assembly: GCF_049724085.1. Classification (NCBI taxonomy): domain Eukaryota; kingdom Metazoa; phylum Arthropoda; class Branchiopoda; order Anostraca; family Artemiidae; genus Artemia; species Artemia sp. Qi Xiang Cuo. The sequence continues at coordinate 36,694,357 of NC_142798.1, forward strand.
AAAAGAAAGAAAAGAATTTTAAAAGGAAACGTCTTCTTCAGGCGGGCCGTAGCTTTTTCACACTTTAACTACTGATAATTACAGGACTTGTAAACAGTTTTCTCTAGAGAATGGCAAAACCCTATAAACTGACTCCAAATGAACTCGCTCTCTCACCCGTGGAACACTTTGAGGACAATATGAGTAAATTCATTGACAACGAGAATATTGAGGATGATAAAAAACTGCTTTTACTTCAAGATACACTTCGCCGAGTGGACAAACATAAGCCCTATCTTGCGAAGACCAGTGGTATTGATCACAAAAAAGAACCATCTCCTTAGAATTCTGCTTCTGCTGGAACACAATTAAAGAAGGAGTAATTGGATTCAATTGTGTTGAAAATTGTAAATATAATGCCCCACTCATATCGTTAACAAAGTAAACGACTCCTAACATATCTCATGGAAAGTGGTCAAGATCATATTCAAGTTGATAGCAGTGGGAAGGGGATTATAATTCAGGGCAAGAGCTATAATCTACTTGATTTAACCTATGATATGTTTAAAAATTGTAAAGGACTATTATCATTTGAAGATCATTTACACAACTTTCTAAATACATTAAACATCCCCAGAATCCTTATTAGCAGTAGGCAAATTCTAAAAAAATTAAATGAACATGCACCAACACAATTAAAATATGAACATGAAGAAGAAGAAGATTTTAAATCAATTTTGGAAAATACTAGCACAGTGGAAACTTGACAATAGTGAGGAGCAGCACACCACTGATATCTAGACAAAAGCGAAGACGTATCAAGTCAAGGTCACCATCACCACCACCACCAAGCACCAGTATACAAAAGGGTAGCAGATGTTACACTACATGTTCAAACTCAAAATGGTTGAAGTTCTGAAACGGGTTTATGAAAATATTGGTGAAGTGGGAAGTTTAAGTTCCCCCACCATTCTTTCCAAAGTCACTGGTGTTCGCGCTAAAAGTATACAAGACTATCTACAAATTGAATCAAGTTACACTCTGCATAGAACTCATAGGCTTCGCGCTAATCATTATCGAAAAACTAAAGCCTTTTTCTCATTGCATATAATGCAAACAGATCTCCTTATTCTAGATGAGATTCAAAGACGTCACAATACACCATACAAGTACATTCTACTTGCAATCAGTGTTTTAGTCGCTATGCATATGCCATTCCATTGCGGTCAAAGAGAGGTTTTGAAGTTGCTCAGGCCGTTGAAAGTATTCTCGAACAGAATTCGTATAAAAAAATTCAAACGGATCGCGGTAGTGAATTTGTTAATCCCCATATTGCAAAAGTACTAGCGAAATATAATACACTGCTTTATCATAGTCATAGTCCTATAAAGGCTGCATTGGCCGAACGATTGATAAGAACTATTCGAATTTTAATTTCAAGATATTATACATTGAAAAATACAACTGCTTTTATTCATGATTTAGTTAAAATCATGTTATTTATAATCAACGACCTCATCGATCATTGTCCAATTCTACCCCAACGGAAGTTCATCACTCTGATCATGATACAATTGACACCTTTCTCAACCAATATTCCAATGAAACGATTGTCAAGAAGAAAAAATTTAATGTTGGTGATACTGTTCGAATTAATAGAACAACTAATGTTTTTGAAAAGGGTAATTACTTGTGGTCCACAGAAATTTTTAAAGTGGCAAACATCCTAGACACTAAACCCATAACTTATCGTTTGCGCGATACCAAAGATGAAGAAATTCTTGGTGGCTTTTATGACTATGAACTACAAAAGTTAGAAATAATAGTGAAATATATCAAATTGAAAAGATATTACAGACTCGTACTCAAAGGGGTAGGAAAAAATTACTTGAACGGTGGCTAGGATAAAACTCTGATTTTGATTCTTGGAACGGTGTTGAAGATATTGACAATGCCCAATGATTTCTATGTAACATTTATGTCCAACGTTTCCTATCCTCTCTACAATGACTTGAATAAGACAAGTGATTTTACGACGAAACTATCCCCCGCCATCAAATTCGATGACGGAAAGTATGAAGTGACTCTTGTCGACTGTATTTCCAAAAATACCTAAGACATCCTGAGAAAGGATCGTGTGTATGATATAAAGTTATACCATTCGATTGGTCACTCTATGTCAAGTATGAATGGGTTGAAGCACTTAAATCTAGCGAATATCCACATGTTAAATTGAAATATATAGGATATGATGGTATGACAGATTTGTGTCGTACAATCAATAGAAAAATCTCATATCCTAGGAATGGTACATTCCATTTTAATTATTCAATGGAACACGATAGGATTTACATTACCTCACCTGTTGACACTGAAATGATTATTCTCAATGATAATATTAGAGACGTTCTTGGCTTTAAACAGAATATGATCAATGGGAAAAACGCTGGCACTGTATACGGGATGGATCAAGTTATTTTTGCTGATTATCCACCTGGTTTCACCTCGGACTCTTGCATATTTCTCTATGCATCTTTTGTGGAAACATCGAGAGTTAGTAATTCAAATGTCCCCCTCCTACGTGTTCTTGAACGAAAAACAACCCATGAAGTTGGTCATCACTATAATATAAAGCATCTTCAGTATGTTCCTGTAAACACGTCGTAATTGGAACTCTGTCAGTTAATACTAAGAAGTGAATTGGATGAGCCTCTAGCAATAACAAAAGGTTTAGCAGTGATTACATGTAATTTTTGACCTATTGTCGGTGACACCATCTACTCAAATAAACAATAGAAGAATTCCATTTGTCTCTCCCGATATCAATTGCTATGTTGGTGCTCTGAGTCCACGTCAAATAGGCAATGGATTGGACTACTACAAGGAGCGTACTACAGTGTCTGGCTTTGGTGTTGGTAGCTGGTTTGCTGGGATATTTCGTTCTGTACTACCCCTTGCCAGAATATATCTTGTACCTGCTTCATCAAATTTTGCTGCCTCAACACTACAGGACTGGGGGTCGGGTAAGAATTTCAACGAGAGTGTTAATGAAAATATTAGATATTCAGGAAGAGCCGTTGGTAAGCAATTAACATCTCAGCAAAATGGGGAGGGATTGAAAAGGATGCCTGCGCGTCATTCACTCATCAGTCTCTACCAAGTCGGGAAGCGAAGGACATCAACAAGGACTTCGAGAAATAAAACAACGAAGACCAATAAGAAGAAGAAAAAGAAAAAGAATGTTAGATCAAAGAAGGATTTCTTCTCTTAAGATGACTTATCTCCCTCACAAGGAATCGCATCCATCAATCAGTTCCTCATTGAATCTGTTCAATGCTGAAAATGTTGATGTCAGTGTGAAGTATGGCTACTATGAACAATTTCACCCCCAACAACCCCTCTCGGAAAATATACTTTCAAATATTTTCCAATGAAGAGTATTTCATTGATTTGTCATCAACATTTATTGATTTAAATGTTGCGGTGAAGAAATAGTCAGATAAAACAACCCCAACTGCTGCCAATGGTCTCTCCTACGAAAACTGTATTCTACACAACCTGTTCAAACAAATTAATGTATTTACTAATGGAACATTGGTGAGCACTAGCAATAAAATATCCAACTATGCAAGCTACATACAATTTATGATGATGATACCAAAAGCTTATAAGGAGTTGAGAGGACAATCATTGGGCTATGAATATCGATTAGGTGTTGATTTTGACGGTGAGTTGACTTCTGCAGTGACCCAGGAGTATCATTTGGTTAGAAAATTAAATCATGAGCTATTCAATATATCCCAATGGTTACCCCCAATGTCAAGATTGACATAAAGTTGCAACTAGCTCCATCAAATTTCATTTTGAGAAAAACACTTTCTGCAGCACCCGAAGCAAATGTCATTATAACATCGGCAATTCTCCACGTCCGAAAACAACAGGTTATGAGTTCTGTTGTATTGGCAGTGGAAAAGCTGACAGCCAATGGTAACAATATCAAGCTTCTTGTCCCCCATACAATCACCAATCAACGTCACATTGCCACTGGCTCTCGTAGCTATACCGATTCATCATTTATCAATGAAGAAATCCCATCAAAACTTGCTTTGGCCTTTGTGAAGAGTGGCAGTGCCGTTGGATCCTGGACTGCATCCCCCCATGATTTCAATTTTTTCAGTCTATCTAGTCTTGAGTGCAAAGTTAATGGAATTCCACTGTACACACTATCATTTGATAAAAATCCTACAGAACACTCTATGAGTTGACCATGCAATCCCTAGATCATGACTCCCAACTATTTGAAAATGGAATAACCGATTCAATGTTTTCAAAAAACCATGGCGTGATTGTTTTGGATTTGTCGAGGACTCAGGATATGAGCATAGTACGAACAGGGAATGTACGTTTAGAGTGTACATTTGCCGATGCTTTGACTGAGAGTATCACGCTAATATTATTGAGTCAATTTGAAACCTATTGGGAAATCACCCCCGACGGCAGTGTTCTACTAGACCTAGCACCATGAACACAAACCAAATAATCAACGTATTTAGTATGGATCCATACATGTCCCAGTACAAGTCCTATTGCATACCTTCGGACTTCATTGAAAAAATTCCAAGTGTTAACAACACCCTAATCATTGTTTATAGCAGTCCATCAACTTTGAGAACAGGTCATTGGCTACGTATCTTTCAAACAGGAAACAATATTAAATGTTTTTACCCTCTTAACCAATCGTATAAATTCTAAACTCTCTACATACCCAAATTTATTGAAAGCAGGGAAAAAAGCATTATTCAAAATCAACAAAGAGTAAAGGATTTAATGACTAAGACATGTGGCTTTCATGCACTACTCTTTTTCATGTTCAGATGTCGTGGCTATACCTACAAACAGTTTCTCAACTTTTACATTGACTTTCCTCGACTGAACGACTTACTAGTGGAAAATATACTTTCAAGTGTGTTAAATATTGATTTTAGTGCCCCACAAATAAAATGTTCTAAATATCTATGTGAAACTGTTTATTAATAAAAAATAATGTATGTACATGATAAAAAATGACTTTTCTACTCTTTAGATTTCTTCTTCTACTACGTACAGGTACTTATCGACAACAACTAATGCAGGTAGATTATCTGAATTCACAGTATACTGATCCTGATGTGCTGCAATGTCAGGGTCGCATTTTCTACAGTAGTGTAACTTCACTCTTGTCAAATCTCTTTGTATAGTCAATGATACTATTCTCATTTATTCTGTAGAATTCACATGTTTCAATTTTCTTATTTGAAGCAATGTCGTAAACACGGTCCTGAATTATTGAGTCACAATCCGTCACATCCAAATAAAATCACTGGGCTTGTATTCATAGTAGTAATTGTCTTTAGATTAATGACGTAGTAACCAAATTCTTTTGTTGTTCCAACAGTTGAATCACTGACCCGGTTCCTCCTCCCAGAACAATCTAAAGCCACGACGTTACCAATCTCTTAGCAATAAATTAAAATTACGCTTAGGATTCTTTCCAATCATACCAGGATATGTATTCTCCCATTGGTTGTATTTATCATAGTGGCAATTGGAGCATAGGTGTCCTCTAGGATGAGGGTCACACACCTCTTCAAGACAGGAATTACAACCTTTAATTTGTACAGCATATCCTCTATGCAATTTACACGGGTTGCATAATCTGCACTTTTCATCATACTCATCAATCATTGTACAATTCTCACATGATGACCAGCTGCCCAGTGTGTACATACATAGTGGAGATGTATGGAACATTTTTTTCATGTGTTGACACTCTCACTACCATAATGAAACTGAGCTACCAACAGCAACAAATTGTGTGAGAGAGAGAGAGAGAGGAGTAAATCATCCTAGAATTCCATCTTTCTCGTGAGAAAAAAGTCCTAAATTTCTAAGCTAGTGTTTTTTTGCATTCACTATACAATCTCAACTATAGTTTCAAAACGTGTTTGACCACTTTGCTTGGAAAGGTACCAAGGAAGTATAGTTGTGAGAGGATACTCACTCTCTTTGAAAAGGTTTAGAGTATTAAGCAAATAGCATGGGGATTCCTATACGTCCCGTAGAAATGGAAGGCCATGTGAGAGGCTACTCACTTTCTTTGAAAAGGTGTAGAGTTTTAAGCAAATAGCATGGGGATTCCTATACGTCCCTTAGAAGTATAACTTACTACTCTGCTTAAAAGTTCTACTGCTCTTTTTAAGTAAACAAAAAGAATGGAGGGCAAGTATGCCCCTCCCCCGCCCATTTTACTCAAAATCGTCCCATCAAAATCTTGAGACAGCCATTTTATTCAGCATAGCTGAAAGGCCGATTAACTATGCCTTTGGGGATAACATGATCCCCCACAGCCCCTGGGGAAAGGTCTATAAGTTATAAAGTTTGCCCATTGTTTACGTATAGTATATATTATTGGGAAGTATGCACACACTTTTTGTTGGGGGGGGATGACGAATTTTTTGCTGGGGGGATTTCAACGGGGAGAGATTTCTTGGAGGTGAACTTTTCAGGGGAACTTTTACACTGGGGGAATTTGCCAGAATTCCCATACGAAATACTTTCTAAGTCTTGCTTTCTCTTTGCCGAATCAGTTTTATGTGTGGAGGTGTGAAGGGTAATTGTCCGGGGTAAATTTTCACCAGGATTGAATTGTCTAGTGGATATATGCGTGGGGAGGAGGAATTTTTCCATGGAGGCGGAGCCAGATTTCCTGGCATTATTTGAAAAACGGTCGGAGATTAAATAAAAAAACAAGCTTTTTCAACTGGAAGTAAGAAGCAACATTAAAACTTAAAACAAACAGAAGTAGAAAGGGGGGGGGGTGCTACTCGTGACAGTACACCAAATATGGGCATGGAGTCCCTAGGGAGAACACGTGGTAATGTCAGTCGTGACGGGGCACCAAATATGGGCATGGAATCCCCAGGGAGAACACCTGTGGAATGTTGTTGTTGTTGTTGTTTGACCAAGTGCACGCTAGGGTCGAATGTTAAGATCCAGGAATAGGGGACGGGGTCAATAACACCTCTTCCAAGGTCGATTTATTTGTTGTTGTTGTTTGGCCAAGTGCACACTCGGGGCGAATGTTAAGATCCAGGAATAGGAAACAGGATCACGTTTTTCCTTCTTAACCAATCAGAGACTCGGTTACATATTAGCGGAAGTTTCTTGGATGTCAACAAGAGTTCGCATCAACAATTGCTGAATTATTGAGTCTAACGGGGACAGGGCCAATAACACCTCTTCCAAGGTCGATTAATTTGTTGGTGTTGTTGTTTGGCCAAGTGCACGCTAGGTGCGAATGTCAAGATTCAGGAATAGGAAACAGGATCACGTGTTTCCATCTAGACCAATCAGAGACTCGGTTACATCTCCTTCTCGACCAATCAGAGGCTCGCTTACATATGGTTTTCCCCATTACATAACAATTCGCCCTTGGGATTTCGTATATAACGGACATGCGTTGTGATTAAATTATCAGAAAGTTATAAGACACAATGGATAAAACATTGAATATTATCGACCTTGAAGCTTCGTCTGCAATGATTAACAATGTGAGTAAATTTTCATAGTTTATTTTCAAATAAAATTATTTTCCTTGGTCACCTCCACTATATCTAAGTAAACCCCTCCCCCCACAATACAAACTCCACTATGCTATCTTTATACTCGCTAGAAAACATAAAATATGTTCTTTTTACTACATAAACCCCCTCAAAACCCCCCACACTGTTTTTACAACGATAATTCTCGCAATTGAAATATTTCTCTTTTCGATAAATTCTTGCTTTTCTGTATTGTGATCTTTTCTTACCACTGACTTCTGTCAATTCATAGGCATTATGCCGCTCTGTTTTGACATAAAGCTCCGCGCAAGCTTATAAATAGTTTTGTCACCCCTTTTCCTGTTTTGTTTACATTAGCGGTTAGGTTAGGCAATCTAGGTTTTCAATGCTATTTACATAATTCTGTGTTTGTCTGAAAATAGCGGAGAACTAATTGTCTGCAAAATTAGCGATAGATATTTAGGAGTATATCTAAGTAAATCCCCTTCCCCACAATACAAACTCCACTATGCTATCTTTATACTCGCTAAAAACATAAAGTATGTTCTTTTTACTGCATAAACCCCCTCAAAACCCCCCACAGTGTTTTTACAACGATAGTTCTCGCAATTGGAATAATTCTCTTTTCGATAAATTCTTGCTTTTCTGTATTGTGATCTAAAAGCGACCACTGACTTCTGTCAATTCTTGGCCATTATGCTGCTCTGTTTTGACATAAAGCTCCGCGCAAGCTTATAAATAGTTTTGTCACCCCTTTTCCTGTTTTGTTTACATTAGCGGTTAGGTTAGGCAATCTAGGTTTTCAATGCTTTTTGCGTAATTCTGTGTTTGTCTGAAAATAGCGGAGAACAAATTGTCTGCAAAATTAGCGATAGATATTTAGGACATTGGAATTCTATATTCTATGCAAGAGCGAAACAAGTTATTCTCCAAAAATAATTGCTAACAATTTTTATGACATTGCTGAAAAGGGGGGGGAGGGGGATTGTTTTTATCCATCAAATTAAAACGGTTTTTCAGAAAATTGCAATAATTAAGCGCAAGCCTACGCAATCTGTATTTGGAGGAGTGAAACGAGTTATTTTCAAATTAAGGTCTAACAATATATTTAGGACATTGCTGAAAGGGGGGAGGGGCTATGCCTCAATTCTATCTTCATCATTGTAAAGTGAAAAAACAAAACTCTTTCTTCGCGTTAGGCAGTAAGAGGGCCGGTAGTTTCTAAGAAAAAAAGATAGCTTTATTATGTCTAGTGTATAGATGCCATTTACATCCTAGATTGTAATTTCGGCCTATTGCCTGATAGGCTAACAATATTTTTCTATTTTAAAAGCCTATAGACCGGGAACATTTAAAAAAATTTCTTAGAAATATAGAAATAGGGGCATTTCTCGCAAACTTTACCTTTTGCTTTGCTTTTGAGTTAGGGGGGGCGTGTTTTTTAGTGATAAATGCTTTCTACACAAAATTATAGTTAGGTTATGAGTACTAATTTTCCTTCTTTAAAAAAGGGGGGAAATTATTTTCAATACTAAATTTTTCTCTTCTATTAAGGAAAATTGTGAAGAATGCCCCCCTCCTCCAGCGAAGAGAGCAAGAGAGGATGAGGCAGCCCCTATACAATATGGTCGAAAACTAAAGAGAGAGTGGGCGGATAACTACAATGCTGAACCCCTACCTACGCAAGATCATGAAATAGCCGGCCCGTCACCCCCTTATCATACTTTGTGGAAGGTCTCAGGAGCTACCCCGCCTACACAAGATCATGAGGTTGCCCTCCAACACGCGCTACCAGGACTATCTGGCACCCAAGTGCAGCCGGAATTTGGAAATGTGAGCATTTTTACCTCTAGTTTCTACCTGGTTATAAAAATCTACCTATTTCTTCAAGATTTTTTAGGCCTTTCTTTTCGCCATTTTTCAACACTGTAAAAGTGTTTCTCAGAGATATTAAAATATTAACCCCCTCCCCCCACACCCATTGTTTTAAATTTCTCTGCTCCCCTCTCCCTGAGAGATATCTAAATATAATGTAATTTTTTTTTTGCTTTGTCAAACCACTCTCTTTTTTTAATCTTTCCAATTTTCTCTGGCCCCACTGTTGCTATCTCTTCACTATTTTCAACCTTATAATAATATTTTTAGCTAATTTCTAGTCAATTACTGTTAGAGAGCCTTTTTATCTCAAAATGCTATTTTCGCTAGAATATTATAGTTTTAAGGTTTCAGTCTTCCAACAATCGATTCATTTCAACACTGTAAAAGTGTGTCTCAGGGATATTAAAGGACATTGTTCCCCCTTTTAAATCAGGTCAATTATCGTATACATTCAGCCTGCTAAATTCTCGTAGTGAAGCCGAAAAGGGACACTTTATCCCGGATATAATTTCCAAATAGAAAATTCTTTACATTATAAACTGCTTTTATTTAAACATAATTCTCTATCAGAAAGGGGACCCGGGAAGTGCTGTGGGGCCCGGGTAGGGAAGCGCCGCGGGCCAGGAAAGCGCCGCGGTGGCCCGCTGGTCTGCTCGGAGGGGGGCATTAAATAGTGGAAATTGAGGGGGGGGGGAGTTGTTTGAACAAAATCAAATTGCATTCTATGTCATTTTTTTAAAATGTTTTAAGCTGCAACTTACAGAATATCCATTGAGTAGGGAATTCAATACTACTATGCGTGTTTTCAAGTAATAATTCAATTTTTTAAAGTAGGGGTGATTTGAACACTTTGAAAATAAGCTATTTTTCTTTTATAGGTTGTATTAGTCCCATATTCCATGTCGCCGTCATCATCAGTTGGAGAAGAAGAAGACGCACCTATGGAGTTTCACGCCATTCAGGACATTGAAATACTGGCTATCAACGAATAGAATGGTATTATTAATTATATTGAAATACCATCTAATATTGATGAGTTTTTGACTGATTTTTTAAATGTAGATTATAGCACAGTTGAGCAGGGGGACTTACCTTTGCTGAGTCTAGACACATTACAGCTTTTGAAGGATTTTAAAAATGAATTAACAGGGAAACCTCCTCCCACTGATTACATTTCCCCACTACAAAAAACTGAAGCGGATTGCCCCACCCCAAATATTGAACAAAGTGGAGGGGGAGGGGGTGTTGATGATTTACAAGAGGGGGAGGGGGAGGGGGGTAATGTCCAATTGACATCATTATCCGAATTTCAGCTGTCCAACACGATTTTAAATGCAATAGTTGTCTACACTGCGACTTTTGGTGACCCTTTTAATTCGCTTTTGTTTGGTAATTTTGTGTTTGACCCCGTAGAAATTCTGCATGACTATGTAGATAAAATTCGTGCACTGCTGGAGAACCAAATTCAATTATGGGGAGGGGGGGAGGGATTCAATTAAGGTTTGAATTATCTTAAAGATGTGTTATGTAATTGAGGGGAAAGGTGAAGTTTACCACCATTATATACACTCCGAGATGCGCGTGATTTATCTTAATTTAGAGAATTTTGAGGGTGTTTTCATGGATTGGATAAGTCATATTATTGCGCATCTTGAGAATTTTAATGAAAATGGGAGCGGATCTGTAGTTCTTTATGTTGAAAATTTAAGCGTTAATATCTGTAAATTTAAGAAAGATGTTATTTTAAGAGGGGGGCTTGGGCCAAGGGCAATAGATTTAAATTATAATCCAGATCTAGAAGGATGTAAAGGTGTCCAGCGAATCTGTTTCAAAACAGGTCAAGAATGTTTCAAGTACGCTTTCCTCACATCAGCATTCGAGCCTCAAGCACGTGACGCTACAAAGACAAATTCAGACGATTGAGCTGTTCATGGGAAGGAGGGGTCCAATTTTCCCATTGTAGATTTCACTTGTTTAGAGGGAAAATACCCAGTAAGGCTGAGATCTATTGATATTTTTGAAAGGGCTAATGTCCATTTAAATATCGGCGTTACTGTGGTTCAGTATGAAACCGAATTTGAAGATGGGGTTCGTTCGAAAAAGAAGGGGGTGGTTTTCCCAGTAAGGGGCCCGTCAATTGATTTGGTCAAACACTGGGTTTGGTTGTTGTATACACCACCATCTAGTGACCTGGCTAATTCAATTGGCCATTTTAATCCAATCACAGATATTAGTAGAGTTCTGGGGGGTGGTAAGAATAGGGGGACACGTTTCTACTGTCCGACATGCCTCTCTCGATTCCGTAGCTATATAAAACTACGGGATCACCTGAAGCATTGTAGACGGCATGGCTACCAGACAGTGGAAACAGTTTCAGGGGATAGGGCCATTTTAAGCTTCAAAAATTTTCAAAACACCCTCCTCCAGTGCAACAAAGTCTCGTTGGATTGTGAAGCTAAGCTGGTGGAAGTGAACGATCCTCGATTTCCAAACCGAATCAAAGAACATCAAGCTATTGCAGTGTCCTATGCCCATGCCCAAAGAGACAATTCTAACACCATGCGGTTGTTAGAAATAGTAGAAACATTGGATGAGAGAGAGAGCATGATCAAGGCACTGACTAAATTGGCACCGCTAATGGCGCTATTTCTCGTTTGAGAAATACGCATTACCCAATGGTGTTGTCTGCAGAGGATCGTCTCGCGATTAAAAATCAAAAAATATGTTGGGGTTGTAAGAGAGATTTTGTAGAGGGGGTCCAGGGGCCTAACGGGAAACGATGGGCGAGGGGAAAAGTCATAGCCCACACGCACGTGGGGCAGTACCTCGACGCGGGTGGGACTACCGTTATAGGAGTAGCGCATCAATCGTGTAACTTAAATGATATCCAATAGTTTTTATCCATGTTTTTTTCAACAATGCAAATTATGATTTAAAATTTATTTTACCAGCACTGACAGGTATGCACAGGGAGGGAAGGGGAGTAGACAGCCCATGGGTAAATAATTCATTTACCTATAACATTATTCCCAAATCGGCCGAGAAGTTGTTGCTTCTCGAGCTGAAATGGCAGGCAGTGGATAATGGGCATACGTGTTGGAATAAAATCAGGTATTTAGATTCCTTTAGTTTTTTTCCCAAGGCATTGAGTCAATTGATTCAAGTGCAGAAAAGCGACAATTTTGATAGTTTTCCCTTGCTTAAACAGCACTTTCCAGACAGTGAAATGTATGACCTATTGACCTGCAAAGGTGTATACGCATATGACTATTACTGTTCTGGCGCTCACTTAAGTGAGGTGAAACTACCTCCAATTGAAGTTTTTTACAATTCACTCACTAGCAGTGAATGCACAGCCGAGGACTATGAGTTTGCCAAGAAGGTGTGGTCTAAGGGCAATTGTAAAAATAGGTGGGATTATTGTAGACTCTACTTGGCCAGTGACGTTTTAACTCTGTTGGATATAGTCTGTAAGAACACAGACCAAATCTATTCAGAGTTCGGGTTAGATATATGATATTATTTTTCCACACCACATTTGGTGATGGATTTGATTTTAAAAATTAGTAGGGAGGAAATAGGCCTAATCACCGATGTAGATCAGCACCTTTTTGTAGAGCGTTCAATGAGGGGAGGGTATGTTTTTCATGGGGACCGCGTCTTGTCAACCGATCCGAGCGGGCAAAACAGCACCGGTGCAAAGTCAAATGCAGTGTTCTTGGACATGAACTCATTTTACCCCTTTGCAATGTCTCACTACTCTTTGCCGTGTGGTAACTATCAATCGCTTGAGAATCCTTGTGAGTTCCCCGACATTACCACCGTCGAGGACAATGGGCCACAAGAATGGTTCTTTGAAATTGACGGTCACATTCCTCTGGCGTTTCACGATTCAGTCAGAGATTTTGTTTTTCCCTGTATCAATTGACCCGTGAGCAGGGACTCACTGAGCCCCTACAATCGATCACTGGTTGAGGATATGGGGATCACTGGACCCCCTCTTAGAAAAAACTGATTGCTGATTTGGACCCTAAGGAGAATATCGTTGTTCACCATGTGCTTTTGCATTGGATGGTGAAAAATGGTTTCAAGATCACCAAAATACATAGGGTCCAGCAGTTCAATCAGAAAGCATACCTGTAAACGTTTATCGACACTTTTGTCGATAAACGCTCTTGGGCAAACTCCAAAGTAGATAAGGAAATGTACAAACTCATTCTAAATTCAGCGTTTGATAAAATGTGTGAAAGCGTATGTAACAGATCTCGCTGCGACGTCGTGACTGACCCTCTAGAGTGTGCACGGATTATTGCCGATCCTAATTTTACATCGTTCACGAGCATAGATGCTGGCATGGTTCTTCTACACAGGAAAAAGCGAATTGTGGTACTGAACAAGAATATAGCAGGAGGTAATTCAGTACTAGAATTTTCCAAAAAGCTCATGTTGTCGTTTTCTTACAATGTGTGCAAGGTGCAATGGCCACGGGAGGGGGAGGTTCAAGTTTACTATGGGGTTACAGATTCTCTGCTGCTAAAGGTAAAAACCGAGGATCTATTGGGTGATCTAGAAAAGGGGGAACACATCAGCTCGTGAATAGATTTAACCAACTGGAATCAGTCCCTCCAACCCAAGTTGGTAAAACGTCAAGCCGCCAACCGACTATTAATGTTAAAATCAGAGACGGGGAGTGATTTGATATCCAGGGGGTGGTCCCGGGTCCTAAAGTTTATTGCGTTGAAACTCATAATGGGGATGAAAAGCAGGCGTGTAAAGGGGTGCCTACACATTTTGTAAAGAGCAATTTCAACATGAGCGTGTACAGAGACTTTGTAGAAAGTAGCCTAGTGCCGAGAGCACAAATGCTTGCAATTCGCTCTCTGCAGTATAGAAATTATACTTTGAGAGTGGAAAAAAAATGCAATTTCGTGTATATCTGACAAAGTCTATGTGCTCGAGAATGGTGTGAGTGTCCTGCCTCATGGCCACTACCGTATTTCAGATCGAGTTGAATGCATAGACTATCGCAATCAACTTGGTCTGGATAAATTAACCTAGCATACTAACCAAACCAACTAGCCCAACCACCACCAACCCGTTCATAAATTAATTAACCACCTTAACCCAACCTAACCTGTAGTGACGACAACTATTGTACAGTTATTTCCACCGCGGCTCCGGGGAGTGGGGGGGGGCCCTTCCCTCGGATGGCCCCGGGGGGTGGGGGATCCCGCCCGCGGCCTTCGGCCCCGCGGCTCCCGGTGGGGGTGGGGAGGGGACCCCTTTTTTAAAGTCATAATGTTCAACTGTGCTAGTTTTTCAAGTGTTTTTTTTTCAAGTGCTGTTGTTGTACAGAAAAGTGTGCTAGTTTGTGTACTAATGTACATAAAGTGCTCTTGCTGGACAAAAAAAAGTGTTTTAAGACAATAAGTGTTGTTCTTGTTGCTGTTGATAGACAAAAAGTATTTTTTTTATGTTGTACATAAAGTGTCATTTTTATCATTGTTGTTCATGTTGAACAAATGGAGTTTTCATGTTGCAAATAAATGTCACTGTTTTTTTTTGTTCTTGTTGAACAAGTGTTATTTTTATCATTGTTCATGTTGAACAAATAGAGTTTGCCTTTTGCAAATAAATGACCATGAAATATTGTTTTTGTTGTTGTTCTTGTTAACGTAGATAGATCAATGGAAAAATTATTACTACTAATACTTATTCATTGGACACTTATGATTTTCAGTTAGTTGTAGTCCAACTGTTGTCAGCAGCATGTATCAATTTAAAACACCCTTCAGATCGTTTCTGTGTGGTCCCTCAATGTCGGGGAAAACAACACTTTTAGCTAAAATAATTCAAAATTGTCAGAAAATGTTTTTGGAAAAACCAAAGAAAATGTACTATTGCTATAGTATTTGGCAGGAGTCCTACGATCAAATAAAAGCTATTGCCACAACCATACCAATACAATTCATGCGAGGACTTGATGTTTTCAATAGTATTGAACCGAACTCGTGGCTGATTATTGATGATTTGGCTGAATCCATTGAACAGTTCTCACAGGAAATGCTACAACTGTTCACCGTTCGCTCCCACCATGAACACATTTCCATAACCCTAGTTCTACACAATCTGTTTCATCAGAGCAAATGCATGTGAACCCTTGCTTTGAACTGCACCTACTATATTATCTATCGAGTTGTTCGTGATTCTAGCTCGCTAATAACTTTCAATAAACAGATATACCCCGGCGCCCCTAAATTTCTGTTGTCAGCGTACACTCAGGCGACTAACAAGCCCTACGGTTAAATTTTGTTGGATCTTATTCAGAGCACGCCCGAGGATCTACGTGTAGTCACCGACATTTTCGACAAAGAAATTACAGTATATCTTCCGGTGAATAGTAGAAAAGGCTATTAGTTGCCATTATGACACTGAAGAAACTACACGAACAACAGCATTTATTTTCCGTTTTAAGCACTTCAAAACCCTTGCTTAGGAAGGCCATACTCAAACATGGGGTTGACAATGATTTCATTAATATAATATCTTAAATTTGTTTAAATTTAAAAGAGGGAAATTTTAAACTGCCATATGTTTTTATACAACATAAAAAGAAACATCGTTCCACTGTACGTGCCTTGGATTGTAAAAACAAGGGAAAAAAATTTAAAAGAAAACGGCTCCTTCAGGCAGGCGGTAGCTATTTCACACTTTTACTGCCAATAATTGCAGGACTTGTAAACAGTTTTCTCTAGATGACAAGACTCGGTAAATTTACATCATTTGAACTTTACCTCTCGCCTGTGCAGCATTTCGAAAATATTACAAGCAAATTCATTAATGATGAGAATATTGCCGATGACAAAAAACTGCTTTTACTTCAAGATGCATTGCGACGTGTGAACAAACATAAACCTTATCGTGAGAGACCAACCGCCGTCACAGATCCTTCTAAACAGGAAACATATCCTCCGGATTCTGCAGCAGCATCAAAGGAGAAAGAATTGAATTCAATTGTATTGAAAATTGAAAACCTATTGCCACTGACCTATCGAGAACAGAGTAAAAGAGTATTATCATATCTCATGTTGGAAACTGGTGGTGATCATCAGGTCGACAGCACAGGGAAACAAATTATAATTCAGGGAAAAAGTTATAATCTAGTTGATTTAATTTGGGATATGGTGACAAATCGTAAAGGAGTTTTATCCTTTGACAATAATCTATACACCTTTCTAAGTGTATCAAACTTTTCAAAAAGTCTTATTGGCAATAAGCAAATTCTTAATAAATTAAGAGAATATAGTCCTCCAACAACGCCAACACCACCATTTAAAAAAGAAGAAGATTCAATATTTGAAAATACTAGCAGCAGCAGCAGCAATTATTTCATAACACCTGTGGCTGCTAGTCAAAAGCGAAGACGAATTGATTCACCCTCTAGTGTGTAAAAGGGGAGTGGACATTACATTACGTGTTTGCGCTCAAAATGGATGAATTTCTGAAAGGTGTATATGAAAATATTGGTGAAGCGGGAAGTTTCAGTTATCCCAAAACGCTTTCTAAAGTTGTCTCTGACACCACATTAAAAAAAGCAAAAGAGTGTCTAGAGAATGAACCGAGTTAAACACTGCACCGGAATCACAGGCTTCGTGGCAAACAATATCGACAAAATAAAGCCTTTTTCCCTCTGCATATAATGCAAACGGATCTTTTAGCTTTAGACACACTTCAATGGCGTCACAATGCACCCTACAAATATATTCTGGTGGCAATCAGTGTCTAGTCGCTATGCCTATGCCATTCCATTACGGTCAAAGAGAGGTGTTGAAGTCGCTCGGGCCATTGAAAGTATTCTTGAACAGGATTCGTATAGAAAAATTCAATCGGATCGTAGCAGTGAATTTGTTAGTCCCCATGTGCAAAAGGTTCTATTGAAATATAATACAACACTTTATCATAGTCACAGCCCGATAAAGGCTGCATTGGCTTAACGATTAATAATAACGATTTTTCTATTAATTTCCAGATGTTGTACCCTGAAAAATACATCTGCTTTTGTTCAAGATTTAGATAAAATCATGCGGATAAACAACCATTGACCCCATCGATCTCTGTCCAACTCAAACCCTCGGGACGTTCAATACAGTTAAAATACATTTGACGCTTTGCTAAAGCAATACTCCAATAGCAAAAAATAAAAAAAAATGCGAAGAAGAAATTCATTATTGGTGATACTGTTCGAAACTATAGAACCATTAATATTTTTGAAAAGCGGAATTATTTATGGAGGACCGAACTTTTTAAAGTGTCCAAAATCCTGGACACCGAACCCACAACATATCGACTGCGAGACACCAAAGATGATGAGATTCTCGGCGGTTTTTATGAATATGAACTGCAAAAAGTTAGAAACACTAGTGAAATTTATCAAATTGAAAAGATATTAAAGAGTCGTACTCGTAGGGGAAGAGATAGTTGTTTGTTCCCTGGCTAGGATACAACTCAGATTTTGATTCTTGGGTCAGTGCTGAAGATATTAAGAATGCCCAATGATTTCTATGTGACTTTCATGTCCAATGTTTCTGATCCTCTCTACAATGACTTGAATAGAACAAGTGATTTTTGGACGAAACTCTCCCCCACTATCAAATTCGACGGAAAGTATGAAGTGGCTCTTGTCGACTGTATTCTCAAAAATACCTACGACATCCTGAGAAAAGATCGTAAATATGAAATAAAAATAAGACCCTATGATTGGCCGCAACCATCATCAGGTGATCAAGAACAAATTCAAAAAATCAATTGGATGGATTATCCATATATTGAATTACCCTACGAGGAACTCACCTGTATGAATGATTTATGTCGTTCTATTAATAAGATAATGTCTGCTCATAAGAAAGGAGCTTTTCATTTCAACTATTCAAAGTAGGAGGGTAAGATCTACATTAGTTCACCTATTGCCAGCGAAAAGGTTATTCTCAATGATAACCTAAAGGATGTTCTTGGCTTTAAGCTCAATATAATCAATGGTAAAAGGGCCGAAAACATTAATTTCATTTTTGCTGACCATCCACCTGCCTTTTCTACAGACACTTGTATATTTCTCTGCGCCTCATTTGTGGAAACATCTCGTGTCGGTAATTCAAATGTTCCCATCCTACAAGTTCTTGAACGAAAAACCACTTGATAACGTATTAATCACCACAATATAAGGCACCTTCAATATATTCCCGGAAACACTTCCTATTTGGAACTCTGTCAGTTAATATTAAGAACTAAACTATGTGATCCCATAGCAATTTCAAAGGGCTTGGAAGTGATTACAGGTCATTTTCGTTCCATCGTTCAACAACAAGAAGTCTAATAGAAAAGTGGTATTCACATGTCCTGATATTGACTGCTATGTTAATACTCTTGTCTCAATACAACAGGGCAATGGAATGAACTATTACAAAGGTCGCTCGTCAATGTCTGGCTATGGTCTTGGCATTTGGTTTGCTAAGCTGTTTTGCTCTTCACTACCACTGGCTAGAAAATATCTTGTACCGACTGCGACAGATTTTGCATCCTCTACACTATACGATTGGGGTTCTGGCAAGGATTTTAAAAAAAGTGCTAAGGAAAATCTTAGGTCCTGTGCGCGATCCCTTGGCGAGAGATTAAAACAAAATGGCAAAGGCTTAAATAGATCGAGAAACAATGCATCACTCATCAGTCTCCACTCAGGTCGGAAACGAAAGACATCATCCCTCTCGTCAAAGAAAAGAAGGAAAATGCCGACACGTAGTGTAAACAGAAGAAGAAGCCCCAGGAAGAAAATTGTTAGATCGAAACTGGATTTCTTCTCTTAAGATGTCCTACCTGCCGCAATAAGGATTCTCAACCTTCAATCACCGCCTCATTGAATCTATTCAATACAGAAAGTGTGGATGTGAGTGTAAAACATGGATACTATGAACAATTTTATCCTCAACAACCCCTCTCTGATAATATCCACTGTCAAATTTATTCCAATGAAGACTAGTTTCTGGACTTGTCTTCAACATTTATAGATTTACGAATGAAAGTCCGGAAATCCGATAATACATTGCCAATTCGGGCCGATGGAATATCCTATGAAAATTGTATATTACATAATCTATTTCGTCAAATCAGTGTCTACATCAATGGCACCCTGGTGAGCACAAGCAACAATCTCTCAAATTATACAAGCTATACGCAATTCATGCTGATGGCACCCAAGTCATATAAGGAATTGAGAGTCACCTCCAATGGATATGAATATATTGCTAATACTGATAGTACAGATGCATTTAAAAATGCTACAACTAGTGAATGACATCAAGTTGGAAAATATATCGTGAAATATTTAATATACCCCAATTGTTGCCACCCAATATAAAAGTGGATATAAAACTTACGCTTGCACCATCCAATTTCATATTAAGAAAATAACTGGATGCCAATCCAGATGTAACTCTCTCCCTCACCTCGGCAATACTTTATGTACGCAAACAACAAGTTATGAGTTCTGTTGCTTTGGCAATGGAAAAACTGAGAGCCAATGGAAATAATATTAAACTACTTGTTCCTCATACAATCACAAATCAACGTCATATTGCCACGGGCTCACGCACCTTCACGGATCCATCCTTTATCAATGGTGAAATTCCGTCAAAGCTCGCTTTGGCATTTGTAAAAAGCGCTAGTGCACTAGGATCGTGGACTGAATGCCCACATAAATTCGAGATGTTTGGACTTTCACCTCTTGTGTGCAAAGTAATCGGTATCCCACTCTACAATCTATCTTTTGATAAATCCTATAGAACATTGTATGAGTGGAACATGCAAACCCTAGATCAGGATTCGCAACTATTTGAAAATGGTATAACCGAAGATATGTTTGTTAAAACACATGGTATCATTGTACTAGATTGGTCTGGCACACAGGATATGAGTATAGTACGTACGGGCAGTGTGCGTTTAGAGTGTACATTTGCCAACCCATTGTCTGAGAGTATTGCACTCATCTCACTAAATCAATATGAAACCTATTGGGAAATCACTCCCGAAGGCAGTGTTCTACTAGACTTGGCGCCATGAACACCAGTAAAATAATCAATGTATTTAATATGGATCCCTACGTTTCCCAGTACAAATCCTATTGTCTGCCCTCGGACTTTCTTGGAAAAATTCAAAGTGTGAACAATAGCTTAATTATTGTTAATAGCAGTCCGTCGACTGTGCTGACGGGTCATTAGCTGTACATCTTTCAAACAATGAAGACGATTGAATTTTTTGATCCTCTTGGTCTACCCTATACATTTTACACACCCCATATCAGCAACTATATTGAGAGCAGTGGGAAAACTATTATTCAAAATCGGAAGAGGGTGCAGGATCTAACGACTAAAAGCTGTGGCTTCCATGCACTACTATATTTTGTGTTCCGATGTCGCGGCTATACTTACATGCAGTTTCTCCACATTTATGGTGACAATCCACGTCTGAACGACTTTCTAGTGGAAAATATCCTCTCAGACCTATATAATATTGATTTCAGTGCCCTAAGAGTAAAGTGCTTAAAAAATGTTTCTGAATTTGTTTATTAATAAAATGCATATATATATGCAACAATGTCTTTAAATCTTCAATTTAGATTTCTTCTTCTTCGATGTATAGGCAACTGTCGTGAACCACTACTGTTGGTAAATCATTTGGATTCACTGTATATTCATCTTGATTGACTGCAAAGTCAGGGTCACATTTTCTACAGTACAATGTAACTTCACTCTTGTCATATCTCTTTGTATAGTCAATGATACTATTTGCATTCATATTATGAAATTCACGAGTTTCAATCTGTCTATTTGAAGCAATATCACATACAGGGTTTTCAAATGGTGAATCACATTCGGTAACTGCCAAATAAAAATCACTTGGTTTATAGTCATAGTAGCCAGTGTCGTCACAACGATGACGTAGAAACCAAATTGTCTTGTTACCCCAACAGTTGAATCGTAGACCAGATTTCTCTTCCCAGAATAATTTAAATCCACGACGATACCAATCTCGTAGAAATAAACTAAAATCATGTTTGGGATTCTTTACAATCAGAGCAGGGTAAGTATCATCCTACTGATCACATATATAATAGTTACAAATAGAGCATAGGTGCCCTCTAGAGTGATAGTCACAAATCTCTTTATGGCATTAATTACATCCCTTAATTTGTAGTGCATATCCTCCATGTAATTCACAAGGATTACATATTTTAAAATTTTGAGTATAGTCATCATTAATTGTACAATTCTTACATTGAGTCCAACTGCCAAGAGTGTACATGCACAATGGACATGTATAGAACATTATTGGTTTCCGATGTCAACTCTCTCACAGGTAAAACGAAACTGATCGTCCTCGCTCGATAAATTCAAGGTGGAGGAATGTGGAGATGAGTAGCTCTGTGACGTCACCTCTTTCGACTAATTGAGCCATCTACATTGAATCCATTGGCAATGTCTTCATAAGTATATCCACGATATGATTCTGCTTTCATCCAATTAATATATCAATAAATTGGGTATGAGCACTTGAATCACATTTTAAAAGTTTGATACAAAAGTCCAATGGGGGGGAATCAGTTCTCATTATATTGTCAAGTGTTCCCTGACGAGAGAATATCCTGCGTTGAAGTAATAACTCGAGAAAATCGTCGTCTAAAATCAAATGTTTTCCAAAAACACTAGATTTGATCTAATTCTCTCTTTCTCAAATTTATTCATTTTTTAATCCTTTCACTCTGACTGCTGACTCTTGACTGACCCTGATTCATTAACCCTAACCTAACCAGAAAAGAAAGGGAACATTTTCGATTTCGAAACAATTTTATTGAATAATTACAACAACTATAATACTAAGCATGTACAATTAGTGATACAGTTTATTGTCTTCGATATGTTTCACTAATGCACTTAAAGCACATTGTAGTCTATTCACATATGCTATATCAACTTTAGCAGTGAAACATAATTGATCCTCCATTTTAAATTTGTTCAAGGATATCACATATCTTGCATATACTTCATCCCGTTCCAGACAAAGCCGTGATCCTCTCGTGATTTCCAGCACAATGTTTGGTACTCTAGTATTATTACCATCAACTCCACTATCAACTTCTAAGAGGGTAAACATTCCACTCACCATCACACAAATATGTATCCAAATGAGTAAAGTCAAACTGTTCTTCTTCTCACTCCTTTGAATTCTATTCACAGACTAATAAAACTTAAGCAAAAATCCTTTCCTCAAATTCTCTGCGATCCTCCGCCGCTAATATGTAAGCGAGCCTCTGATGGGTATAGAAAGGAGATGTAACCAGCGCTCTGATTGGCTTAGAAGGAAAAACGTGATCACGTTTCCTATTCCTGGATCATAACATTCTCTCCGACCGTGCACTTGGCCAAACAACAACAACAAATAAATCGACCTTGGAAGAGGTGTTATTGACCCTGTCCCCTATTCCTGGGTCTTAACATTCGACCCTAGCGTGCACTTGGTCAAACAACAACAACAACAACAACAACATTCCACAGGTGTTCTCCCTGGGGATTCCATGCCCATATTTGGTGCCCCGTCACGACTGACATTACCACGTGTTCTCCTTAGGGACTCTATGCCCATATTTTGTGTACTGTCACGAGTAGGACCCCCCTTTCTACTAACAGAAATTATTACGAATATGAGGGGGTTTCCCCCTCCTCAACTCCCCGCTCTTTGCGCTAAAGTTTGAATTTTGTCCCAATTCTATAAGAACGACTCCTGAAACACACGGTTCGTTTAATTAGAACAATAGGAAGCTTTGTTTAAAGTGCTTAAAAAAAACTTAACATGAAGAGCGAGGTGTTAAGGAAGGGGTAACCCCTCTCATGTACATAATAATTTCTGTTCGTTTTAAGTTTCAATATTGCTCCTTATTTTCACTTGATTTTTTTGTATTTACTCACATAAAGAGTCGAAGATGTGAATTTCGGTATCTTTGAGAATATTTTGTATCTTTGAGAAATTTGATAAATGCTTAATTATTAAGAAATATTGACCTATATGAAATCTATAGAGATTATAGAAAATTGAAGGACGTTAAAATAATTCTAGATGTGATGGAAATTTGTGTTATTGTTATCGTAATTTTTCTGTCGTAATGCTGCAAAGAATTTTGAACTAATAATATTGCATGCTTTTGTTAATTGTGCTTGTTGGACTTCAACATGGTAGGAGAACTGATTATTAAACCATACAATTATGAAGAATACAAGGTTAAAACAAGAAAATTCTTCAAATTTTCAAAAAAGTCTTAAAGCTCCTACCTGCAAAATGTGAAATTTTGCATTTTTTGCCAGAAGAAAGATCACTGATGCGTGTTTATTTGTTGTTGTTTTTTCCAGGGCTGATCGTATCGATCCAGTGATCATAAAATATTTTGAGAGGGCTCATTCGAACGGAAATTAAAAGTTCTAGTGTGTTTTTAAGTGAAAAAAAAAATAGAGGGCAACTAGGCCCCCTTCCACGCTCATTTTTTTCACAAAGTCATCCGATCAACATTTTGAGATAGCCATTTTGTTCAGCATAGTTGAAAACATAATAAATATGTCTTTGAGGATGACTTAATCCCCCACAGTCCCTGGGGGAAGGGCTCCAAGTTATGAACTTTGCCCATTGTTTACATATAGTATTTGTTACTTGGAAGTATGCAGACTTTTTCAGGAGGGATTTCTTCTGGTGTAGAGGGGGTCAGAGGAGGAGGCTATCCCAGCATTATTTAAAAAAAAAGTTCAGAAATTAAATAAAAAAAACAAGTTTTTTTAATTGAAAGTAATGAGCGACATTAAAACTTAAAACGAACAGAAATTATTCCATATATGGAAGGGGCTGTCCCCTCCTCAGCGCCTTGCTCTTTACGATAAAGTTTTTTATTGTTTTAACAAATAGAGTTGTGAGAGAGTCAAACTTTAGCGTAAAGAGCAGGGCGTTGAGGAGGGGACAGCCCCTTCCATATACGGAACCATTTCTGTTCGTTTTAAGTTTTAATGTCGCTCATTACTTTCAGTTAAAAAAAACTTGTTTTTTTTTTATTTAATAAACAATTTTAGGATAAACACAAATAGTATTTATCATTATCCCTGAATAAGTTTTGAATTCGATGAAAACATTTATTCACTAGGCAGTTTTTTGTTTCAAAACTTCGTGTTAATTTTCATTTAACTAATGGGACTGGGAAACGGAACGTTAAAAAGGTATATCTTAAGTATCCGGTTAAGGATTTTTCGAGGGGTAACAACTGGGCATTTTGAGGGACACCTGGAGGCACGGAGGCACTCCGGAGGCATGCCTCTGGAGGCACGCCGGAGGCCTATTCCAAAGGGTGCAATATGTAAATATATACAGCTTGCCTGTTATTCGGTATCTGTCGAATATTTCAGCACCTTCAAAAGCGATCTTTTAAAACTTGGAAAAAATCATTTACGGGTTTATTTGGCAAGGAAAAGAACCCCCAAGACTGAAAACAACTGATATGTACCTAAAGAAGAAGAACGGAGGAATGCATGTTGTTGATATCCATGCAAAAACTAGGTAACCCTACGATGGCACTGATGGTGTCACTTTTTCCTATTACACATGCAGCGTTGCCACCCGCTCAAAAATAAAATTCCGATTTTTCTTCAAAAAAAAATCCCGAAATTTCAAAAAAAGTCCCGGAAGACGGTTTTTAAGTTATACAACATAGGGCTGCGCGGTAATGACGTAAAAAGCAAGGTGCGAAATTCTAAGTACCGTGAAACATGGTTTCCATCTATAACGAAAGACTCATTGTCAATATTCCTATTATTATTATGGCGTGAAAATGTTATAGTGGACAAGTAGGATCTACGACACGTATTTTAGGCCAATCTTATTCACCTAAGTTCCAAAAACAATTGTCTACGCATCCGCATTTCATCTTTATTTGAATTTTTCGTCCAAGAATTGACGTTACGCTTCGCAGCCCTATTCAATATGGCTTGGCCAGCGGTAAAAGTTGCCTTTTATAACGTCTTCACACGTCCCTTTCCCTTTTATCATACCTGCTTTTCTGTTTAGTGGCTGTGCCAAGACGCACCCTTGGATCTCGGATTCTTAATTGTACTAAAAAAAAAAAAAAATCTGCTTCTTTGACACGAAAGGATCCGGAAAAAACACAGATCCCTTTTTCCCGAATGTACTTAGAATCCAACTTTCTTGGTATTAAACCCAGGCCTTTGGGTATTTGAAGAGAAAACTGTAAAGCAACAGTCAGAAAAACTGTTACTACCGAGTTTAAAAAGCGCTAAGTAAAGCAACCAACTAAAAAAAATAACTAGTTTCTCAGATATTTATTGGTACGTTTCAGTAATCATCTCTATAATCACAGCTCAAATGACAACCCTAAGAAACTGGACAAATGAGCTTCAGTAAATCAAACTAAGCTCGGTTAGCACAAGTATAAACACTAAGTCTTCTACTACTAAGTCTTCTACTGAGCATAACAAGTTTTCCGATGGTATTCATCGCTTCCGCTGCCCTAGATCTCGGAATGTATTCGAGATCTAAAATTATATCAAGAACTCAAGCACATGGGTGACGAGGGGCACACGCACTTGAGCTGGAAGGACCAGCCCCGCCGTGGGTGGCCTCCTCGTTCGTAGGAGACATGGTTCAAGATTCTGTTCAGTTCTGTGCCCTCATACTCGTCGGTATTAAGGTTATTTTTGGTTTTTTGTTGATGGATTGGTTGTATTTTTTTTTTTTTTGTTGATTAAGGTTGGTCGTAAAAAGGGCTGAAAAAAAAAGAAAAAAAGCAGGAAAAAAGTGCCACTTCAAGAATGGGTTTCTTGTGGACGGAGGACGCCCAGTCTACGGGAGAGCAAATAGTTTTTTTCGTGTTAAAAAATTTTAAAGTTGTAAGAGTAAGCCTTTTGGAAGACCACCTTTAAAATTCGAATTCGTATTAGTGAAAATTGAAGGATATGAATTTTAAGAAATTGAAGTAAAAATGCCACCGGTAAAGCGTCTCCTTGAGGGGGAAGGACACCCTGGAACAGGGGGAGCGATAGATATTTGGCAAGAAAAAAGTTAAATGATTGTGTGCCTTCATGTCCACTAATACATTGACTGGTAGGTAATAAAATTTTTTTTTTAAGTTTAGGTGATATGATAATGTATAAAGTTGTCAGATTTATATGTGTTTGTATTAAAATATCACCGAGTGGAGAGGAGGAGGGGAGGAAAAAAAAAATAATAACTATCTCTGAAAAATGTTAAACAAAATTCCTTCTGTTGACACACAGAACATGGCGAGGGGGGTTGGTATGGTCTTGAGGTCAGTTTTGGATTTAGGTGCCATTTTTAACATGATGATTGCAATGCCGACGAGACATCAAAAAAGTGGAACCCTTTCTTCTGGATAAATAAATTCAGCTTTGTGAAGATGTTTGAGCCAAAGCCAAAGACAATGTTGGTGCCGATTTCCATAGAAAAGGGTTCTGCTGAATGCATGATATACAGGCTGGAGTCACAGTAGCCCTGGTCTACCAATGTGGCAGTTAATGTGAGATCAGCATTCAGCCGGAACCACTGGCACAGAATTCCTATGTCATCAGGGAACGGCATCGCCATATTCTGCGTGTCAACAGAGTGGCACCTTCGCCCAGACAAGTAGCCAAACTGTATGACCCGCCCAACTAATACTCTCTTTCCCCTGCCAACCGGTCTGTAAACGCACCATTCACCGATACGCAATTCCGATTTCACACCAACCTCTGCATTGGTTTGTGGCGACACACGTAGTCCTAGTCGTTGGCCCTGGACCATCACCCGTTTTAATCGGTCACTGCTCAGCTTCTCAGAGCTTTCCCTCAGAAGCCACAACAGCGTGGATTTTTTTTATTGGTGTTATGGAGCCGTCAGAAGTCTTGAAAAGACAAAACCTAGAATTCTTCAGGTTCATCACAGGCTCACTAACCCAATTTTTCTCAACTTGGTGTTTCACACAGTGAGCAATCACTGGCAAATCTTCAAAGATGCCGTCACTTTCCGAGCCCGATTCAGTGTCAGTCGCGGAAGCCTTTTCCTACTTATCGGACAGAGTATTTACATCTGAGTCATCGTCTGAGTCACTGTCGTGAAGTACAGAAAGACGAACATTCGGTACTTGGTAACCGAAAGCAGAAAGTACGTCGTCGGGTATCAAGGCTTTCATTATTCGCTGGCTTTCAATACGAGCTCGCCCTAGCTCGAGCTTGATTTCATCGTCCCCGGACAAAGAAAAATCGGACGGAACTGACAGACACAACACCAATGGATCTAACTCGCTTGGCCTTGGGCAAGGACAACTGTTCATTAGAAGATTGAGCTTCAAAATCCGTTATACTTTCATACCGACGACTTCGATGTAGAAGTCGGAGGAACGAAAAGTTTATTACAGTACTGTAAGTGCTGGTTTGAGACCACATCTTCCTAAAAAAATCTTCACACGGTTGGCTATTCATGTCGGAGAGTTTGAAAAGACGTTCGAGCCCAAGCCGTTTGAACCGACGAATGAGAAGCACTAGGGAATGAATATTTATCTCTAGGCAATGGTAAAGGTTTGTGGTAATAAAATTCTCGTTCAAACCATAATGTCCACTTTTTAGGACCCAGGATCTCCAATGTCGAACGCAGTAAACAACACGACCAAGTAAAGATAGCATCTCAAGAGGAGAAACTTTGCGTCGTAAAAAACGCGCCGTGCGCTTTCCATAACCCAAATATAAAACTGTGTTCCTTTGCTTCCAGGAACACGCTGTTTCAGGCGTGCCGGAGGCACGGAGGCACAGCCGGAGGCATGAAGGAAGGGACATCTGCGACGGTCAGTTATTAGCCCCTCGGGATTTTTGGCAACGGAGATTTCAGTGGTACACGAGACAAAAATTCCGATTTTTGGTGATATGCGATAGTATTTTCAAGAGAAATTCATACTATGTTTATAGGTGTAAGCACTGCCTTTTACATGTGCTCTTTGACAGATTTCTACGATGTGACAGTGCCTCGCTAGCGCTGGAGAAATTAAACAAAAAAGAAGAAAAACACAGGCACATCATCGTTTCAAGCTCTGTTTCCAAATTTTTGAAAAATTGTTTCTTTTACTGTAAAGGTAGACGTAAATTACAGTTGTTACATTAAGATCAAAGTTAAATGAATATTTTCATTGAGCGTTCTTTTTAGAATATGTTTTTAATATTCTTTTGCTTCTCATATAAAATGTGTCGCTTTCACATTTCTAGTTGAATGTTGATTCTCCACATGGATTTTTAGAAATATATTGGTGCTATTTTTCTGGAGATTGAAGTTAGAAATTGAGGACCTATAGCCAGAATTCGTATACAGGAAACCAGAATTAAGTTTTTAAGTATATTACTTCACCAGCTTCCGCATGTGCAATACGCAATCCCCAAGCCTTAAAATTGTCAATCGTCTCATATTTAATAGGAAAAATGTACACGCCTGATCAAGAGAAGTCTATAATAAGTCCTAAACCTGAGGATGTAAAACGCCCAACATTATCTGGGGTTCAATTTTTAGTTTAATAGGATTTAAAAATGATTCCATTAAATACCTTGGCTTGCCTTTTGGCCCGATAACTAAAGCTACGCGGGAGTTGGTGTTATCGTCTGTACTGGGAAAACTTATGGCTTCCTAGTCAGGGTGAAATGTTATTTTGATAAACAAACACTTGCTATAATTTGTAATTCAATGTTTGCACCTCATGTATTTTCCATTGTTCCATTTTTGAAGTTTTAAGTAAAAGTGATAAAAAGTGTATCCGCGTGTACTTTTTCCAGTTTTGTAAATATTTTCTAGGAATTCCACTATGGTTCAAAAATAGGTATATTATACGAAAATTCGGAATATTTGTTATTACTGTTAAAATGGATCAACAATACGACCGATTTATTAGACGATCTAGAGAAAATATAATAAATTTCCCCCTTAATTATCTCGTTTAATGGAAAAACAGTTGTGTCGCCATTGCTTTAATAAAACAGCTATTTTTGAGTTATGTATTATGAGTGTTTATGCGTTATGTTTTATGAGTGTTTTAGTGTTATGTACTAATGAGCTATCATTAAGCTATTTATTATATATTCATGAGTTATTGAGTATTATGAGCTACTTAATGTCGTCCTTTTCGTTAGAAGTGTAATTTTGTGTTTTCAGTTTTCTTTTCATTTATTTCCTATACTCCTCTGTGTACATCCATGTATGTATAGAGGGCATAAATAAATTGTTATTATTATTATTATTATTATTTAGTTGAAGAATACTAGGTCGGGGGTATGTCATACAAGTACCGTTAACGATTCAGATTTAATATAAAATAAATAATAAGAAACCACATGAAAGAAGCGACAATAAAGATACAAGTACTTTGTGAACTCTACCAGTAGATATCTATGTTCCATTTCTGCTGCCTGTATAGCAATTCCTAAGTTATTTGCGTACGGCACATTCCATGGTAGCTTTCCAAGGCATAGTCTACAGCCAGCGGTTATTTGGCAGTGTATAATGTGGTCAAACAGGTTTTTTTTCTGTTTTTGTTGTCAATTGCACAATGAATGTAGGTCATGAGTTCACATGCACATTCTCAAAACTACACATAATTAAATACGTTATAAGACTACGTGCTATTTGCTTATTTCCTGTTGGTACCATTCCAAACGAGTGGGGATTCCCCGCCTGTTCCTAAACATTGCAAAAAAGATAGCAGTATGATTGGGGGATTCCCCGCACAAATTTGTTTCAACTCCAAGTTTTTTTTCAACCAGACGGTTTTTTTTTTCGAGCTAACACCTGTTTTTTAGGCAGCCAATCATAGAGAATTGCTTAACAATTCGTCATTGAAACCTCGTATAAAATGTTCATGCTTTGGAATTTAATCTTCATTATTTTTTAAAACATTTATTATATTAAAATACATTTTATTAACTTTGAAAACAATGGATATTTCTATTTTCAATGTGAGTACACTTTCATTCTTTATTTCCAAAAAAAAAAAAAAAAAAAAAAAAAAACGTTTTACTAGTAAATTCAAATTCCAGGGGGACTTAGCCCCCTGACAAAGAACCGTAAACAAGCGCTAGTATAGTAAAAACGCGTACCTAAGAGGTAAAATATAAATTAAACATACACACAACAGGTGAACTTGACCGAGCCCTCCATTTTGAAACATATTAGAGTCATAAAGTAATATAAAAACAACCTTAAAAGGAACTACCTTCAAGTCATTGTAAACCTAAACCAAATAAATAAGAGGGCAAAAGCTCCCAAGACTTTAAGACAGAGCAGTAACAATTAACACCAAATAACAAAAGGAAATATCGTTGAATAATTAATACTGTTATAAAGACATGCAGACAGAAGCGCCACACATTCTTATTCACAAAAGAATTAACGCATAGAAAAACAAATAAAACCCAAGGCTTAAAATACATTGAAATTTGCGGTATCTAAGCCACATGTTTTGGCCCGTGAACTCAACCTTGAAAAAAAAAAGAATATTGTGACTCAAAAACTTTTCGTCCTTTATACTTGCTTAAACTTTCATACAAAAGAACCAATCAGCTTTCGCCTTCCTCTTGCTGTCTCAAAACTCAATAGAGCAACAACAGGTAAATACAACAACGGGTAAAAGAAAGCGAGGTTATTTGGTGTCCTTTTCTTAAATACGCCTAAGGAATAGCATGTTTGACTAAAACGATCGAAGTCACAAAAATAGAATCAAAGCATAGTTTTTAACACGGAATAGGACAAATATCTATCTTTTCCCAAAAATATGTTTGTAATAGCTCATTTTGGAAAAGAAACGCATTTCGGCTGTGAAGAACAATTGATATCATCATTCGATAGCTAAGATTCAGCTTTATCCATCAATTCAGATTCAGCTTTACAGAACTTTTTTTTAATTAACAACACTAGGGACGTATCCAGGATTTTTTTTTCGGAAGATGGGGGTTACAGGAGGAGTTTTTCGGGGGGGCGATTACGTAACTTTAAAAAACGCATCAAAAATAGGCTTATGTTCATTTTGTTTCGTTTTTACGAGTTGGACAAACATTTCAGGGGGGAGGGTTCAAATCCCTAACCCTCCCCCTGGATGTGGTCTTGCTCAGCACTCTTCTTCTTTTCTTAGATAGAAAAATGTTGAAAATTGGTTGAAGATCGTTAAAAAAAGAACATTTTCTTTTATAGGAAAGATTAAATAATTCTCTAAGAAAATGTTTAAGTAATATCATAATCCTAACTCGGTGAATGGATAGCTCTAAAGCTAATGAATACAATGATATTCCTAGCTTGTTCTTTCGGAACAACTTACAGATGTAGCCTAAGCTTGTCGTAAAATTGAATATTTCAGAGGGAATGTAAACGTTAAGGTAATGGAAATCTAGGTCATTTATTAAAATTTATGGTATGAATTTGTTGGTATACCAATAGTTAAAATCGCCCCAAATTTTTGGTTTCCATTTGTTTTGTTTTTTATTTTATCTTATACAACGTTCATTCAAGCCACAACTTCGTAGTGAGTTATAAGTATATAAAAGCGGGAAGAAAGCTTAGTCTCAATAATTCTCACCCCAAGGTGTAAAAAACAGTTATTCAAGAGTCACTAATATTTAAATGATAATCTTTTTCAAAGTAAAACACTTACGACCTAGCCGTGCGAGGGTTCAGATAAAGGGGGTATAGTTACATGGGGGTCGAGGGCAATTTATCTTTAAAAGAGTGCTTATTATTACATTATTAAATTTTTCTTCTTTTTAAGGTGGAGGAAGATTCCTGCAATTACCGCCCTCCGGAAAAGAAACCAAGATGGAACGAAGCCACATTGATGCAAGCTGCAAGGCCCTCCATCATCAAATATGCTGGTTCAATTATACATGCTCTGGACCAGCCAATGACCACGCAACTTTTAATGCCAGGAGCCTTTCACGCCAGTGTTAGCTCTGCGCAAACCTCTACGCAACATGGGAGGAAATTGAAAAGAGAGTTGGATACTTCTCATTATGCCTCAGCCCAGTCTACTCAAGATCGTGAGGTTGACCCCCTTCATGCTTTGCCAGGGACTTCAGGTGTAGAAGCCCAGTCAGAATTTGTAAGTATATATATAATTTTTTTTCTTTCCGTATTTTCAAAAATAAGGCAAATTTTCTCAAGCGCATAATTTTCGATGAGTAAAACTTAAATTTGTTTCTAAACTATTCTATAATAATGCTATTTCATTACCATTAACCAAATTAGAAGTATATAAAAGAGTGGCTATAACACAGAACTAGCAAATAGCTTATCATACTTTTCTATAAAACCTTACCTATAATTTCTCTTTTAAGCAAGATGTTTTCTAATGCAAAAATCCAATTATTTCTTTAAACAAATCACTATTTCACACTTGATGGTTGAACACGCGTTCTTAAACTTAGATATGTTTTTGCTTTTAGCTTCGCGTATATTTAATCCTATTATCAAAATAACCCATCGAGAAAGGTTGAATATTAATCCAGCAGGTATAAATTTGAATGTTAATCGCTCGCTCGCTACAAAGCGGGAGTTTCAAATAACAGGATGTTTCTTATCTTAGATGAAACGAGAGATATTAGCACAGGAAAAATCGCATAAATTGTTTCCACAGCGCATTTCTACCTGGCGCTGTTTCAGCAGTGTGTTATAGGCTAATAGAATATAGGCTAAGGGGTTAGAAACGCAATTTCAACCTGTAAGAATATTTCAGCGTGTGTGTGGGTGTGTATGTGTATGTCTGTGTGTGTGTTTGTGTGTGTTTTTGTGTGTGTGTGTGTGTGTGTGCGCGCGTGTGTGTGTGTGCATGCATGTGTGAATGTGTATGTGTGTTATTAACAAAATTTGTAATATATTATGCATTTTTTTTGAATTAATGCTATTAGGAAAAATGTGTAACTTATTACACATTTTTTTGATAAATTCAAATTCAATTAAGAAAAAAAATCGTTTGATAAAAAAAAGAAAAAAGAAAAAGAAAATTGTGCTATAGTTTTGATAAGAATATAGTCAAAGAAAAAAAAACTTAATACATTCATTTTCTACTTTTATCGGGACGCTGTGAAAAATTCTGCATTCCCATGCCTAGGGCTTCAAAGTATCATTGGCAATTGCCCCCTCCCACCAGGTGATGATGTTAGTGAAGGTACGTTATTTGATATCCCCCTGGATTTTCAATTTACAGCTGAAGAAATGGACAGTCTTATGCAAATGGTTGGGCCTAATTTTTCCGGGGACACTTTTAACGATAACTTTACTATTAGTGAATTGAATCCTGTACAAATAGGTGCAGGACATGAAAATAGTGGTATGTCCCCGGAACTACGTAAATTTTATTTGTTAGAATCTGCTCTAGGTCACTTGCAAACATACAGGGTAGATTTTAATCCCCCCGAGGAAAACGCGGTTGACGAGGGCATTATTTTAACAGACCCCGTGAATGTTCTCCATAGCTAGTTCGACAGAATTCGAGCACAAATTGAGATTCAGATTCAGAAATGGGGGGGTCAAGGGGGGATTAAAGCATCAGTTAATCAAAAAGTTTGTTTACAAAAGGGGACATCTGGGGCAATTTTTGATTTTCATTTTTCAACTGGCAACCAGACTTTTTACCCTGGTCTAAACGAATTTGAGAGCAACTTTTTTAACTGGGTAAATAAACTAATTTCGACTTTGGACACGTTTAACGAGAGGGGAGTGGGTCCACAATTTTATACATTGAACACATGGATCGGAATCTCAGTAGATTAAAAAAACAACTTTATTTTAAGGGGAGCGGGTCGTCAACAAAAAAAATGCCATCCAAATTCTTCGGCTACAAGAGGAGTTCAGGGTTACTATTTTGAAACAGGCCTGCACTGTTTTAAGTACGCGTTTCTAGCAGGAGCTCATAAGACATTAAAAAGATATTAAACAATGAAAAATCTCGACGAACTTGCTCGCAACAGTGGAGAAAATTTCCCTAAGGTAAATTTTGATTGTTTAGAGGGGAAATATCCGGTGTCCTTGAAAGAAATAAGCATATTCGAGAAAGCAAATGAAAATCTTGGGGTGGGGGTAGTTGTTCTGCGGTATGACACTGAATTTGTAGATGGGAAAAAAAAACTAAATAAAAAAGGGGTTTTGTATTCAGTGAGGACACCGATGGTAGTAAACGTTAAAAATTGGGTTTGGGTTTCTTACGAGTCTCTCAAAGATCTAAATTCCTATGGTCATTTTTCACCGTTACAGCAATAAGTCGACTTTTATCGCAAGTTACTCACAGATGAGAACAATTCTATTGTCACATGTACCTTTCTCTACTTAGATCTGAGTAAACAGTCCCGGACCACATGAACCATTGCAAAATTCATGGGAATCAAAAAATAGAAATGCTGGCAGGAGGCAAATACACTTTAAAATTGAAAAATTTCCAAAAGTCCCTGCTACAAATTGATAAAGGGTCTTTAAATTGTGAATCAAGACTGGTTGAGGCATCAGACCCGTCAAAGCCAAATATAGTCAACGAAAACAAACTAGTTGCGTGTTCTTACGCGCACGCCCGTTGTGATTCTAACAATAAAATGCATTTGAAAGAGTTTTTTTTACTTTGGATGTGGTGGGTATTATGGAAAGTCTATTGGTATATATAATAAAAACAGCACACGATGCAATTTCACGATCGCGTCACACCAACTATCCAATGACATTCTCAGATAAAGAGCAACTGGCACAAGAAAAGGAGAAGATTTGTTGGGTTTGTGGAGGTGCTCTTGCCCCAAAAGACGCGGTTCAGGACCACGATCACCTTATTGATCCCAATTCAACGGGAAAAAGTAACTTTCGGGGATGGGCTCACAACTCATGTAACTTAAAAATTAATCAGCAACTCTTTCTCCCGGTTTTTATAAATAACTCTAACTACGATCTGAAGTATGTGCTACCAGCAATGGCACATCTTCAAAGAAATGGAACAGTGGATGATACATGGGTGATAGACAGCTTTTCCTACAATATCATTCCTAAGTCATCGGAAAAGCTGCTTGTTTTGGAATTTATGTGGAAATTTGTTGAAGCCGACGTTGAGTACACGAATAAAATTCGCTTTTTAGATTCATACAGTTTTTTCCCAAATTCATTGAGCGAATTAATTCAGGTGCAGAAAAACGATGACAGCTGAAACGCTTTCCGCTTTCCCCCTTCTCAAGCAGAAATTTCCAATTTATTTATGATTTGTTGACGGTCAGGGGCATCTATTCTTATGATTATTATTGTACAATGTCGAGATTTACCAAGAACGCTTTTCCTTCAATTGAATCTTTTTACGACAGTTTACATGACCGTAGGTGCACCCCCAAGGAAAACAGTTTTGCTAAAACATTTTGGGCAGTGGGAGGGTGTAAAAATGGGTTTGATTACTGCAAACCGTATTTATTAAGTGTCTTGTTACCGCTGATACACATTATGTGTAAAAATTCGGACAATATGACTGAAGAACTTAATCTTGATTTTGACTATTATTTTTCGCCTCTTGAATAGGTAATGGCACTCTTCCTAAAAATGTGCAGGAAAAAATTTGAGTTAATAGTGTACATTTATCAGCGGTTGTTTATTAATAGGTCGATGAGGAGTGGTTTTGTTTTCCTCGTAGATCGTATCTTCGAAATTGATACAAATGTAGAGACAAAAGGGACAAAATCGGATGCAGTTTTCCTTGACATGAGTTCTCTCTATCCTTCAGTAAAGTCCCAATATGCATTGCCTTGTAGTTACTATAAATGGTTCATTGACCCTCAAGCTCCCCATTTCCCCAACATTGACAGTGTTGAGGAGAATGGACCGGTTGGATCGTTGTTTTAAATTGATGGGAAGATACCAGTTGAGCTTCACGATTCAGTAAAGGGTTTTGTTTTTCCGTGCATCAATAGACCTGTAACTAGGTATTCTTTGAGCCCTCGTAATAGGCGTTTAGTCGAGTTGGACGGATTGCATTGGTCACCTTCAAAAACAAAACTTATTGCTGACCTTCTGCCAAAAAAAATATTGTTGTACATCACGTGGCTTTAAAATTGATGTGCAACAATGGTTTGAACGTCACGAAGGTTTACAGAACGCTACAGTTTAGTCAAAAACACCATCCAAAAACGTTTGTTGACACATTTGTCAACATACGTGCAGCCGTACAGACGAAAGCCGAAAAAGAAATTTTTAAGCTCATTTTGAATTCAGCTTTCGGCAAAATGTGTGAGAGTGTTCGCAATAGGAATGGTTGTGACGTTGTGACCAACCCCGAATAATGTTCTCGAATTATTGCCGATCCCAATTACACTTCCTTCACAATCATTACCCCAGACATGGGACTATTGAATAGGAAAAAAAGAAGTATTATCCGGAATACAAATGTTGCTGCAGGCAGTGCTATCTTGTAGATCTAAAAAAACCTCAAGTTAGACTTCTACTACAATGTGGCTAGGGTACAGTAGCCGGAGATGGGGCAAGTAGAGGTCTGGTACGGGGACACGGATTCTATACTGTTAAAAGTGAAAAAACCAAATCTCATTGATTATTTTGTACGCGATGAAATCATTAGCTCATGAATAGACTACTCCAATTGGAGTGGGCTAAACCTAGAGCGAGTGACACCTCGGGTGCCAAATCAGCTTTTATCTTTTTAATCTGAAACAGGAAGTGACATCATTTCCCGTGGTGTGTTTGTATGTCCAAAGGTGTACTATATTCAGACACACAAAGAGAAAATCGAAAAATTTTGCAATTGGGTTCCCACACACTTTGTGGATAAGAATTTTGAATTGGACATCGATAGGAATTGTATTGTTGAAAATAAAAGTCCACGAGCCAAACTGCTGGTAATTCTTTCTCTCAAATAGAGATACTTTACTGTAAATGTGGAAAAAACTGCCATGAGTACCGTCTCCGACAAGTTCTATGTTTGTCAAGATGGTGTGACCACCTTCCCCCTTGGTCACTCTTTAACTTCAGACCGGGCCGAATGTGTTATCCATAGAGAAAATCTCGGTTTGAATAAAGTCCTGTAAATTATTTCCTAAGACCTTTGGGGGGGGGGCCTCGCGGCCTTTGGGGGGGGGGGGGGGCTCGCGGCCCGGGGGGGGAGCCGGCGCCAGCGGGGGGCGCACCGCCACTATCAAAGTTATCTTTTTGACTTAGAGCAGATTTTTTTGTAAATGTTTCATTAAAAAAAAAGTGATATTTTTTTTCAAGTGCTTTAATCTAATATTGTATTTTTTCTCTATAAATAGAAAAAAAAAGTGAATCTATTTAAGTGTTTTTTCTCAGTGTGCCTATGTAAATGTTGTATTTTTTTATTATAAATAAATTTAAAAAGTGTATTTTTTCATGTTTAATGTGCTTTTTTCAATTTATTGTTACTTTTTTATGCATATAATAAAAGAAAATATGATTCTTTATTCGTCTTCTTCTTCTTCTTGAACGAGTAGTAGTAGTAATAGTAGGGAAATTATTTAGTCATTAGACAACTATGGTCTACAGTTAGTTGTCCAGGTGAACTGTTGAAGGGAACATGTATCAATTTAAAACACCATTCAGATCGTTTCAGTGTGGGCCCTCAATGTCGGACAAAAAAAAGCTCTTAACTAAAATAATTAAAAATTGCGACAAAATGTTTGTGGAAAAGCCGAAAAAAATCGACTATTCTTACAGTATTTGGCGGAAGTCATACGATAAAATAACAGCAATTGCTGCCACCACCATGGGTTTGCTGCAGATACAAGTCCTACAGAAACTTGATTTTTTCAACATTATTGAACCAAACTCTTGGCTGATCATTGACGATCTAGCTAAACTATTGAACAATGGTCCCCGGAAATGCGGCAATTGTTCAATGTTCGCTCTCATCATGAACAGATTTCCGTTACTCTGGTGCTACACGATCTCTTTCATCAGAGCAAATGTATGCGAACACTTGCTTTGACCTGCACCTACTACATCATCTACAGAGTGTTTTGGGATTCTCGCTCGCTAATAACACTTAAAAAACAAATCTATCCAGGTGCCTCTAAATTGTAACTCTTGGCATACAATCAGGCAACTAATAAACCCCACGGTTATATCCAATTGGATCTTAATAAAAATGCACCCAAAGATCTTCGTGTAGTCACAGATACTTTCTACAATGAAATCACGGTATATCTCCCCTTGAACACTAAAACGACCTATTAGTCGCTATCATGACGCTGAAGAAACTACAGAAAAATAGACATTTGTTTTCAGTTCTAAGCACTTAGAAACCTCAGCTCAGGAAAGCAATGCTCTAACACGGTATTGACAATGAATGCATTAATCTAATACGTGTACTTTGTTTAAATTTGATCGAGGGTAATGTTCAACTGCCAGAAGTTGTTAAGAAACAGGCAAAGCAACATCGTTCCATTGTATGTACATTGGCCTCTAAAAAGAAAGGAAAGAATTTTAAAAGAAAACGACTTCTTCAGGCGGGCGTTAGCTTTTTCACACTTTTACTTCCAATAATTGCAAGACATGTAAACAGTTTTCATTAGAGAATGGCAAAACCCTATAAATTGACTCTAATAGAACTCGCTCTCTCACCCGTGGAACACTTTGAGAACAATCCGAGTTAACTTCTTGGCAATTAATATATTGAGAAAGATAAAAAACTGCTTTTACTTCAAGATTCACTCCGCTGAGGGAAAAACACAGGTTGTATCGAACTAAGTACACTGCTGGTATTGATCCCAAAAAATAATCATCTTCACAAGAGTCTGCTGCTGCTGCTGTAACACAATTAAAGATGGGGGAATTGTATTTAAAATTGGAAATATATGGCCCAGATATTATTGTGAAAAAAGAACACGACTCCTAACCAATCTCTTGAAAAGTCGTCAAGATCATATTCAAGTTTAGAGCAATGGGAAAGGGATTATAATTTAGGGCAAGAGCTTTAATCTACTTGATTTAGTGTATGACATGGTTACAAAAAATAAAGAACTATAATCCTTTGACACCCTAGAAAACTTTTTAAATATAATATACTACCCCGAAAGTCTTATTAGCAATAGAAAAATTCTAAAAAACATTAAATAAATAGGCATCATCAACATCATCAGCAACATTAGCAACATTAATATATTAACTTGAAGAAGAAGAAGATTTTAAGTCGATTTTTGAAAATACAAGCACACCAATGATGAATAGACAAAAGCAAAGACGAATCAGGTAAACGTCATCATTACCAACACCACCATACTCACCTGGAACCCGCCTACACCAGAGTAACGGACATTGAACAGCGTTCTTATGTTCAAAATGTTTAATGCTTTGAATGGTGCTTACGAAAATAATGGTGAGGCGGGGAGTTTATGTTCCCCCACCACTTTTTCCAAAGTCACTGGTGTTCACACTAAAAGTGTACAAGAATATCAATAAAATGAATCAAGTTACACTCTGCATTGAAATCATAGACTTCGTACCAATGAATATCGAAAAACTAAAGCCTTTTGTTCGTCGTGCATAAATCAAGCAGATCTCTCGACTCGAGACGTTCATCAACGCCGTCAAAAGATGCCCTAAAACTACTTTCTTCTTGTAATCAATACTTACAGTTACTATACATCTATGCATTCATTGTGATCTAAAAAAAGCGCTGAAGTTGCTCAAACTATTGAAAGTATTTTCGAAAAGGATTCATATAAAAAAATTCAAACGGATCGCGGTGGTGAATTTGTTAATCCCCATGTTGCAAAAGTACTAGAGAAATATAGTACACTGCTCTATCATGGTCACAGTCCTATAAAGACTGCAATAGCCGAACGATTGATAAGAACTATTTTACTTTTAATTTCAAGATATTGTTCACTAAAAAATACACCGGCTTTTATTGATGATATAAATAAAATCATGCTGATTTATAATCAACAACCTCATCGATCATTGTCAAACTCTACGCCAACGGAAGTTCATCATTCTGATCATGATACAATTGACACCTTTCTTAAACAGTATTCCAATGAATCAATTGTCAAGATGAAAAATAAATTCACTGTTGGTGATACTGTTCGAATTAATAGAACAACTAATGTTTTTGAGAAGGGGAATTACTTGTGGTCCACCGAACTTTTTAAAGTGGCAAATATTCTAAAGACTAAACCCATCACGTATCGCCTGCGTGATACCAAAGATGAAGAAATTTTCGGCGGCCCTTAAGACTATGAACTACAAAAGTTAAAAATGCAAGTGAAATATATCAAATTGAACAGATATTAAAGACACGTACTCAAAGGGTTAGGAAACAGTTAATTGTTTGATGGCTAGGATAAAACTCTGATTTCCAATCTTAGATCGATGTTAATGAAATTGACAATACCCCAAAATTTTTATGTTACTTTTCTGTCCAGCGTGCTTGATCCTCTCTAAAACGACTTGAACATAATCAATGATTTTTTGAAAAAACTATCAACTACCATCAAATTTGACGGTGCGTATTAAGTGACACTTGTTGACTGTATCCTCAAAAATACCATTAAAATCCTTAGAAAGGATTGTGTGTATGATACACGACCTATACCCTTTTAGTGGACTATGAATGGGTGGGCTCTGCCAACTAAGAATTGGTTGAAGCAGTTAAGCCAAGTGAATATCTACAAGCCGAATTGAAATATGTTAAATATGATACTATGTCAGAGTTGTGTTGTACAATCAAAAGAAAAATGAGCATTGTCCATTTTACTTATTCATCCGAGTATCATAGAATTAACAGTAGATCATCTGTTTACAATGAACTTATTACTCTCAATGATAATCTGAGGAACGCCCTTGACTTTAAATAGAATTTTATAATTGGGGTAAACGGACTGACCATTTACTGGATGGATGAAGTCATTTTTTATGATTATTATCCTGACAATTCCTCGGTCTATTGCATATTTCTTTATGCATCCTTTCTGAAGACATTGAAGATCGGTAATTCAAATATCCCCCTCTTACTTAATGTTAAAGGGAAAAAATGTTATGAAGTTGTTCATCAATATTATATAAATCGTTTTAAGTACGATATTGTAAACACTTCGTATTTGGAGGTCTGTCAGTTAATACTAAGAAGTGATTTGAGGGATCCTCTAGCTATGAAAAAAGGTAAAGCATTGAATATGTTTCGTTTTTAACCCATTCTCAACGAGACCACAATAGGAGGACAATAGGCAGCACACCTAAAATGAACAATAATATAGTTTCAATTTTCTATTCTAATATTGAGTTCAACGTTAGCGCTTTCAGTCGAAGTCAAATGGGCAATGGACTGGAGTGCAACATGAGGCTTATTAAAATGTCTGGCTATGTTCTTGGTAGCTGGTTTGCTAGGCTATTTCGTTCTGCACTACCCCCTGCCAGAAAATATCTTTTACCTGTTGCATCAAATTTTGCTGCCTCAACACTACAGGACTGGGGGTCGGGCAAGAATTTCAAGGAGAGTGTTAAGGAAAATATTAGATCTTCAGCAAGAGCCGTTGGTGAGGAACTAAAATCTCAACAAAATGGGGAGGGATTGAAAAGGATATGTTTGCGTCATTCACTTATCTGTCTTTACCCAGGTAGTAAGCAAAGGACATCGACAATGACTTTAAGGGATAAAACGTCAAAGGCCGATAGGCAGAAGAAGAAAAAAAGAAAAATAGTGTTATATCAATTAACTATTTGTTCTCTTAAAATGACGGATCTCCCTCCCAAGGAATCGTATCCATCAAGGAGTCAGTCCCTCATAGAATTTATTCAATGCTGAAAATGTTGATGTCAGTGTCAAGTATGGCTACTATGAACAATTTCACCCCCAACAACCCCTCTAGGAAAATATACACTTTCAAATATTTTCCAATGAAGACTATTTTATTGATTTTTCGTCAACATTTATTGATTTAAATTTTGTGGTGAAAAAAAAGTCAGATAATACAACTCCAAATGCTGGCGATGGTCTCTCCTATGAGAACTGTATTCTACACAACCTATTCAAACAAATTGATGTACTTATTAATGGAGCATTGGCGAGCAGTAGCAATAATTCATCCAGCTTTGTTAGCTACGAACAATTTATTATTATGACGCCAAAGGCATACAAGGAGTTGAGAGGACAATCATTAGGATATGAATATCGATCGCGTGTTTATAATGACGGCGATTTGGCTACTGCAGTGACCCAGTACTATCATCTAGTTGGAAAATTAAATCATGAGATATTCAATATATCACAATGGTTAACCTTAATGTCAAGATTGACATAAAGTTACAGATGGCCTCATCGAATTTCATTTTTAGAAAAACACTTCCTGCAGCACCCGATGCAAATGTCATTATCACATTGGCAATTCTCCACGTCCGAAAACAGCAGGTTATGAGCTCTGTTGCATTGGCAGTGGAAAAGCTAAGAGACAATGGTAACACCATTAAACTTCTTTTCCCTCATACAATCACCAATCAACGTCACATTGCCAACGGCTCTCGTAGCTATAGTGATTCATCATTCATCAGTGGAGAAATCCTTTCAAAACTTCCTTTTGCCTTTGTGAAAAGTTTCATTGCCGTTGGATCCTTTCTAGGATCCCTCCAGGATTTAAATTTTGTCGTTCTATCAAGTCACGTTTGTAAAATGACCGATATTTAGTTGTACGCTTTATCGTTTGGTAAAAAATC
Source organism: Artemia sp. Qi Xiang Cuo (assembly GCF_049724085.1). Taxonomy (NCBI): domain Eukaryota; kingdom Metazoa; phylum Arthropoda; class Branchiopoda; order Anostraca; family Artemiidae; genus Artemia; species Artemia sp. Qi Xiang Cuo. The sequence goes on from NC_142798.1 coordinate 36,737,616, forward strand.
ATATAGAACACCTTGCGAGTTGACCATGCAATCCCTAGATCATGACTCTTAACTATTTGAAAATGAAATAACCGACTCAATATTTTTAAAAAATCATGTGGCTAATGTTTTGGACTTGTCAGGTACTCAGGATATGAGTTTAGTACGAACAGGGAATGTACGTTTATAGTTTACAGTTGCTAATGCTCTGACTAAGAGTGTCATGCTAATATGACTGAGTCAATTTGAAAACTGTTGGAAAATCACTCCCGACGGCAGTGTTCTGCTACACTTAGCACGATGAGAACAAACCAAGTGATTAACGTATTTAGTATGGATTTATACATGTCCCAGTACAAGTCCTATTGCATACCTTTCGGACTTCATTGAAAAAATTCCAAGTGTTAACAATACCCTAATGATTGTTAATAGCAGTCCACCGACTTTGAAGACTGGTCATTGGCTTTTAATCTTTCAAACAGCGAAGAGAATTGAATTTTTTGATCTTCTTGGTCTATAGTATAAATTCTACACAACATATATCAGCATCTTTATTGAAAACAGTCTGAAAACCATTATTCAAAATCAACGAAAAGTACAGGATTTAACAGCTAAGACATGTGGCTTTCATGCAGTTCTCTTTTTCATGTTCAGATGTCGTGGGTATAGCTACAAGCAGTTTCTCGACACCTTCGTTGACTTACCTTGATTGAACGACTTTCTAGTGGAAAACATACTTACAAGTGTATTTAATATTGATTTTAGTGCCCTACGAATCAAATATTCTAAAAATGTATGTGAAATTGTTAATTAATAAAAATTTATATACTTGATAAAAAAATTTTTCCACTCTTTAGATCTCCTCTTCTACTAATTATAGGTATTTGTCGAAAACAACTAGTGAAGATAGATTATTTGAATTCAGATTGTACTGATACTGATGTCGTGCAATGTCAGGGTCACATTTTCTGCAAGGGATTGTAACTCCACTCTCGTCATATATGTTTGTAAAGTCAATGATACTATTCTCACTCATTTTATGGATTCCACTTGTTCCAATTTTTTTATTTGAAGTAATGTCACAAATAGTGTCATCAAGGAGCAAATCACACTCCGTCACAGCCAAGTAATAATCGGTGGACTTATAATCAATGTAGTTAGTGTCTTCACAACGATGACGTAGAATCCAAGTTCTTTTCTTGTTCCAATAGTTAAATTTTTTACCCGTTTTTTCCCCCCAGACCAATCTAAAACCGCTACATAACCAATCTCGTAGAAATAAACTAAAATCTCGCTTAAGATTCTTTCCATTCGTACTGAGATGTTTTTTCTCCCACTGATTACATTTATCATAATGGCAATTGAAACATAGGTGGTCTCTCGGGTTAGAGGCACACACCTCTTTATAACAAAAATTACAACCTTGAATTTGTACAGCATATCCCTTATGCAATTTACACGGGCTGCATAATATACATTTCTCATCCTACTCATCAATCTTTTTGCAGTTCTTATGCGTTGACCAGCTACCCAGTGTGTACATAAATGGGGGACATGTACGGAACATTTTTTCATATGTTTACACTCTCACTATCATAGTTAAACTCATATAGCAACAACAACAAAATTGAGAGAGAGAGAGAGAGGGTTAAATACAGCCTTTGTTTCTGATTAGCTGCCTAAAAACTGTCGTCAGCTCGAAAAAAAACAGTCAAGTTGAAAAAAACCTGGCGTTGAAAAAAATTTGTGACGAAAATCCGCCGTTCATACTGCTATCTTTTTTGCAATGTTTAGGAACATATGGGGAATCCCCACCCGTTTAGACTGGTACCAACAGGAAATAAGCAAATAGCTCATAGTTTTATAACGTGTTTAATCATGTGTAGTTGTAAGAATGTGTATGTGAACTCATGACCTACATTCTTTGTGCAATTGACAGCAAAAACAGAAAAAAAACCTGTTTGACCACATTATACACTGCCAAATAACCGCTGGCTGTAGACTATGTCTTGGAAAGCTACCATGGAATGTGCCGTACGCAAATAACATAGGAATTGCTATACAGGCAGCAGGAATGGAACATAGATATCTACTTCTACCTGCTGTGTTATATGACATTGCCAATTTAGTTTCTGAACGGTTTGGATAATTTGGGATCCATCCAGTTCTAACGTTACAAGTAGTCTTATGTTGAATTGAAAAAGCACCTACAATAGGCTTTTTTCCATCGTTCAATTGTTAATTAACAGTGTTTGCTAACAATCTTCTGTGGGCTCTGGGTAATAGAAGTTTTACTTAACAGAAAAGAAAACTCAGGTTAGCCTATTAGGCTAGGCCGTCTCTGAATTCATTTTATGGAATGGAAACCAACAAAAGAATCTGTTAATTGAATAAATATTAGCAGTCATGGATTCTTTATCTATGTTTGTAACACGGAAACTAGACAACTTGATTTCCTGCATTGTTAATTTCATGAGCACTCTTTTAATTTTCAAACAACTGTATCAAACAACGACGGCGGAAAAACAGCCTAAATAAGCCTACAGCCGAATTAGGAGCTGCTAGATGGCAGTGGCGTTTATTTCTGAGTAATAGGTTTAAGTCATACCCTTAGAAGTTTATTTGATACTTGTTAATTAAACGAAACACAATCGAGAAGTTTGCTGAATGTAAGATTTGAGAAAACCGGTTTCATAGCCACAAAGACAAATGACGGGTGCCAGAATGCATCGGACTTGTTTAATTTGGGCTATATATTTGCACATTAGGGGGGGGCGCTGAGGGTAAGGTTAGGTTAGGGGTGCTGTCCAAATGCCTTACCCCTACTCCTAATATGCAAATATATAGCCCAAATTCTATTATTATATACACTAAAGGTTATATCATGGTTATATTTTGTTAGGATTAACCTAACTTAACTTCTTGGGTGTTTCGTTTAATTAACAATTATTGTTTATTATTAGTTTTGATTTTGGACGTTCTAGAGTAGTTTGTTTATGAAAAGATTTTTAAAGAGTAAATTGTCGTGGCCACAATAAGTGAATCGGTATAGTTAAACCGAACTTGGAGCCTCTTATAATTTTATTTTTACAATAAAGGAACATTACATGCTATGATTTTATGAAACAAACTATTCGTGTCTTCATTGAAGAAACTTTCGAAACTTGAATATAGTTTGTTATCTAGGAACGAAAGAATAAAAAGATAGAGTTAAGCATGTGATTTTGTCAGTAACGCGATCATGAAATAAAGATTGATAGACAGTTGGTAGTTTTTGCAATCAATACGCCTTGCGTGATTCATAATATATCTTGACAGTCTACATTGTTTTGACAAATAAAAACTGGATTTACAAGAGCAATTTTAGTTGATTGATTGCCTTATAAAGACTAAAAAATAAGTTGAATAAAACGTGGGGTCATCATTAGATATTCTCCACAATCTGCATTGTTGGGACAGTGTCTGCAACCTAATAACCCGGCACCATACGTGCCGGAATTTAGAGAAGGGTTTCATAAGGACCTATCAATTGACAAATATTTCCCTTGTAATACTGTTTTGAAAATATATGCTATTTTGATTAGATTCAACCGAACAGTAGGTTAGTTTGTAAATCTCGAAGAAGAGTCTGAAAATGCTCAGAAATAGCGTTATATTTAGAATAAATAGTATATCGCTGAAATCATCATTTTCGAAAAACCCATAACTGGAGGTTATCAGTCACATTTTTGAACGGGCAACACCGATGTAACATGGTGTCTTTTTTAGTGCTTTTTTTCTTTAGCCTAGGGATGGTGAATTGGACCAGTGGTTATAGAATATTAGGAGACAGCTAGTTTGAATCGGAATGAAAATATCTAGATACATTTTTAAGTAACGAAATAGATTGTGCCACAGTCAATGGGTGTTTTCTATCTTTTTCTGCCACAAAACCAGAAAATTGGTCTAAATAGATCCTAAAGGACCTATTTAGGTCATTTGGCCTAAATAAAGGACCCGGATAATGCAAATTCTGAGATAGCCAATTAATTTGTCTAGATTGGCAATCCTTAATTTCAGGCCAATTCTTAATTCTTAATATTGGGGAACAGACAAGCTCTTTAAGAGATTAAATAAAAAAAAGCAATTTTTCCAACATTAAAACTTAAAACGAACAAAAACATCATGTATATGAGGGGGTTGCTCCCTCCTCAACATCTCACTCTTCACGCTTAAGTTTTTTAAGTACTTTTAGAAAAGGTTCTTATTGTTCTAATTAAACAAGCCTTGTGTTTCGGGAGTCGTTCTTAAAGAATTAGGACAAAATTCAAAATTTAGCGTAAAGAGAGAGGTGTTGAGGAGGGCGCAACCCCCCTCATTTACGTTGATTGCGCCACACTGAAGGGGTGTTTTCTATCTTTTTGTTCATAACTGACAGACCTTCCCCAAGCAGCTTTGGGGGGTCATACTATTTCCAAAAAAATAGCTATCGGACCTTCAACTATGCTGAACAAAATGATTATCTCAAAATTCTGATTAGGCGACTTTAGAAGAAAAAGGCGCGTGGGAGGCGGGCTATTTGCCCTCCAATTCTTTTGATCACTTAAAAAGGGAACTATAACTTTTAATTTACGTTGGAATAGCTCTTTCTCTAGATTCTAAGACATCGTTGATATGTTAAATAAATGAATACCCTGCCTCCCCCCAACCCATAAGATAAGATCACTCCTGGGAAAAAAAGAAACAAAAAAAAACAAAACAAACGCAACCGTGATTTTTCTTCTGGCAAAAAACACGCAATTCCACATCATTGCAGATATGAGCTTGAAACCTCTGCAGTAGGGTTCTCTGGTACGCTGAATGTCATGGTGTGATCTTCATTCAGATTCTTTGTCTTTTAGTAAAATCAATAAGAATTGCGGACATAAAGAAAGAGAAGAAAAGAAATAAAATGTGTGCTTAAAACATAAAACGAAGTTACACCATCAAATTGGAACGAGCGTTTTCAATTTCACTAAAATATGAATCATGCCAAAGAAATGAGAAAAAGGTAGATATAAAGAAAGGGAAGAACAAAAGTGATAAAATTTATACCAGTAGGATAAATAAAGTTAAAAATATTTTTAATAATACTAAAACATAAAAATATATAAGCAACGGAAAAAGAAAAATAGAAAAATATATGCTTTGCATAAGCCGCCTCTTTAACAAGCTTTCAAATCGTTGGATTTTTATCAAAACTCCCCGAAGTTTCTTTTCCAAATTACTAATAACTGTTCAGCTGAATCTGAATAAAAATTGTTATTTAAAAAATTGTTTTAAAAAACCTGTCAAAAATAGATATCCGTCTAACCACCCTTAGAAGGGTTTTTCCCTATTTTGAAAATCAGGCAAGATTTTCCAGGTTCGTGTCCTTTCTTTGATGAATTTTTTGGTATCAAAGTTTTTATTTTTAGACTTTTGGTTTCTATTTAGCTGTGTCGCTCCCTATTAGTAGGGAGCTATCAATATCTCCGAGGCGCATTCGGTGCTGCCATCTACAATTTAGTCTAACGCCAAGCCTACATAATTTATTCAAGGATTATTGATCCACGAAGGGGGACAGATTTCTGAGAAATTGATTACATAATTGACTAGGACAAGAGGGGAAGTGGATTTCTGAGAAATTGATTGCGTAATCGAGGGGAAGTATATTTCTGGGAAATTGATTACATGGATAGATTTCTGAGAAATTGATTGCATAATTGACTAGGACAAGAGGGGAACGGGAGTGACGCAATATGTTCACTGAATACGAGCATGACAATGTTATTGATCCAGGGACTTAGAAATGACATCACTTGATTTCTAGGAATTATGCGGGACTCTAAAGAGACAGAAATTATATTTTAATAATGCTTCATTTTCTTTAGGCTTAGGGATAAATGGTCTTTAGTGACAGAGATAAATTAATATTTTATTTTTTAAATATGGCTTCTCTGATCTTTAGTGACAGAGATAAATTAATATTCTATCGAAACCTTAATAGTGTAGCTAGGAACACATATGAGATGAAGAGATTAACGCGGGAATTTTTTCCTGGGAATTTCAAATGTGACAGCGCAAGGATGCCAAAACGAAAGGAATACGCATAAATTACGTTTAGGGATTATTTGGGTAAAACTGTTTAAGACATTATAGAAGATGATTTAGGCGAAACAGTTTGAGACATTTTAGAAGATGATTTGGGCAAAACAGTTTGAGATATTTTAGAAGAAGATTTTAGAAGATGATTTGAGGTGAAACTCTGTGGTCGTTATAATACACAAGCTCCATTTGAACAGTATTGTGAGGTCCCCTACCCCAACCCTAAAGGGCCCCATCCCCCCAAACCAAAGGGCCCCATCCCCCCGGACCCCAAAAGACCCCCTGGGTCCCCAAATGCCCCCCGAGCCCCCAAAGGCCCCCTGGGTCCCCCAGGTCTCCAAAGGCCCCGGATCCCCAAAGACCCCCGGGTCCCCAAAGGGCCCCGGGCCCCTCTTCCTCCTTCCCTTTTTTGATTTTTTTAAAAGTTTTTTCGGACTGAATTTTTTTTAGACTTAGAAATTATCCAACATTTTTCCGGTTTTTTCTTTAACCCATTGGCATAATGTCTAAAGTGCCTGTCTTTCTCTGTTTGTGTGTCTGATTCTATTTGTTTGCTTGTCTGGGTTGGTGTTTGCAAGTCCAAGAATTTGTCTTTGTTGGTTTGAATGTCTAAAGTATCTGTCTTTCTCTGTTTGTGTGTTTGATTCTATTTGTTTGCATGTCTGGGTTGGTGCTTTGCAAGTCCAAGAATTTGTCTTTGATTGTTTGAATGTCTAAAGTGTCTGTCTTTCTCTATTTGTGTGTCTGATTATATTTGTTTGCATGTGTGAGTTAGTGTTTACAAGTCCAAGAATTTGTCTTTGTTGGCTTGAATGTATAAAATGTCCCTCTTTCTCTGTTTGTGTGTCTGATTCTATTACTTTGCATGTCTTGGTTGGTGTTTGTAAGTCCAAGTATTTTTCTTTGTTGGTTTGAAGTTCTAAAGTGTCTGTCTTTCTCTGTTTGTGTGTCTGATTCTATTTGTTTGAATGTCTGGATTGGTGTTTGCAAGTCCAAGAATTTGTCTTTGTTGGTTTGAATATCTAAAGTGTCTGTTTTTCTCTGTTTGATTCTATTTTTTTGCATATCTGGGCTGGTGTTTGCAAGTTCAAGTATTTGTCTTTGTTGCTTTGAATGTCTAAAGTGTCTGTCTTTCTCTGTTTGTGTGTCTGATTCTATTTGTTTGCATAAAGAAAGAAAAACGAGCAAAAATGGGGTTTTTATAGCCCAAATGAAGATACTGAAAAAACAAAGCGAATATTTCGAGATTGCCGAATAACTCCCTTTTATGGTTGTTAGGTAGTTGGTTTTAATTCTTTTAATTTTTGGCTTTTATTGATACATCGTTTCGTTTCGCGCTGAAGAAGAGAGGCGTTTGTCCTCTCGAAATATTCGCTTTGTTTTTTTTTCAGTATCGTCATTTTGCCAATAAAAACCCCATTTTTGATCGTTTTTCTTTCTTTATGTGATGTCAGGCCAATGTGGTTTAAGAAATTATATTTGTTTGCATGTCTGGGTTGGTGTTTGCAAGTCCAAGTATTTGTCTTTGTTGGTTTGAATGACTAAAGTGTCTGTCTTTCTCTGTTTTTGTGTCTGATTCTATTTGTTTGCATGTGTGGGTTGGTCTTTGTCTTTATTGGTTTGAATGTCTAAAGTGTCTGTCTTTCTCTGTTTGTGTGTCTGATTCTATTTGTTTGCATGTCTGGATTGGTGTTTGCAAGTCCAAGTATTTTTCTTTGTTTGTTTGAATGTCTAAAGTGTCTGTCTTTCTGTGTTTGTGTGTCTGATTCTATTTGTTTGCATGTCTGGGTTGGTGTTTGCAAGTTCAAGAATTTGTTTTTGTTGGTTTGAATGTCTAAAGTGTCTGTATTTCTCTGTTTGATTCTATGTGTTTGCATATCTGGGTTGGTGTTTGCAAGTCCAAGTATTTGTCTTTGTTGGTTTGAATGTCTAAAGTGTCTGTCTTTCTCTGTTTCTTTGTCTGATTCTATTTGTTTGCATGTTTGGGATGGTGTTTATAAGTCCAAGTATTTGTCTTTGTTGGTTTGAATGCCTAAAGTGTCTGTCTTTCTCTGTTTGTGTGTCTGATTCTACTTGTTTGCGTGTCTTGGTTGGTGTTGGCAAGTCCAAGTATTTTTCTTTGTTGGTTTGAATGTCTAAAGTGTCTGTCTTTCTCTGTTTGTGTGTCTGATTCTATTTGTTTGCATGTCTGAGTTTGCGTTTGCAAGTCCAAGCATTTGTCTGTGTTGGTTTGAATGTCTAAAGTGTCTGTCTTGCTCTGTTTGTGTGTCTGATTCTATTTGTTTGCATGTCTGAGTTTGTGTTTGCAAGTCCAAGAATTTGTCTTTCATGGTTTGAATGTCTACAGTGTCTGTTTTTCTCTGTTTGATTCTATTTTTTTTCATATCTGGGCTGGTGTTCGCAAGTCCAAGTATTTGTCTTTGTTGGTTTGAATGTCTAAAGTGTCTGTCTTTTTCTGTTTGTGTGTCTGATTCTATTTGTTTGCATGTCTGGGATGGTGTTTGCAAGTCCAAGTATTTGTCTTTGTTGGTTTGTATGTCTAAAGTGTCTATCTTTCTCTGTTTGTGTGTCTGATTCTATTTGTTTGCATGTCTGGGTTGGTGTTGGCAAGTCCAAGTATTTGTCTTTGTTGGTTTGAATGTCTAAAGTGTCTGTCTTTCTCTGTTTGTGTGTCTGAGTCAACTTGTTTGCATGTCTGGGTTGGTATTTGCAAGTCCAAGTATATGTCTTTGTTGGTTTGAATGTCTAAAGTGTCTGTCTTTCTCTGTTAGTGTGTATTATTCTATTTGTTTGCTTGTCTGGGTTGGTTTTTGCAAGAACAAGAAAATTTCATTGTTGATTTGAAAGTCTAAATTGTTGGTCTTTCTATGTTTGTGTGTATTATTCTATTTGTTTGAATGTCTGCGTTGTTGTTTTCAATTCCAAGACTTTTTCTTTGGTGGTTTGTATGTCTAAATTGTCTGTCTTTCTCTGTTTTTGTGTTTGATTCTATTTGATTCCATATCTTGGTTGGTGTTTGCTAGTCGAAGTATTTGTTCTTGTTGGTTTGATTGTCTATAGTGTCTGTCTCTCTCTGTCTGTATGTCTGATTCTATTTGTTTTCATATCTGGGATGATGTTTTCAAGTCCAATTATTTGTATTTGTTTTTTTGAATGTCTAAAGTATCTGTCTTTCTCTATTTGTTTGTCTGATTCTATTTGTTTGCATGTCTGGGCTGGTGTTTTCAAGTCCAAGAATTTGTCATTTTTGGTTTGAATGTCTAAAGTGTCTGTCTTTCTCTGTTTGTGTGTCAGATTCTATTTGTTTGCATGTCTGGATTGGTGTTTGCAAGTCAAAGTATTTTTCTTTGTTGGTTTGAATGTCTAAAGTGTCTGTCTTTCTCTGTTTGCGTGTCTGATTCTATTTGTTTGCATGTCTGGGTTGGTGTTTGCAAGTCAAAGAATTTGTCTTTGTTGGTTTGAATGTCTAAAGTGTCTATATTTCTCTGTTTGATTCTATTTGTTTGCATATCTGGGTTGGTGTTTACAAGTCCAAGTATTTGTCTTTGTTGGTTTCATTGTCTAAAGTGTCTATCTTTCTCTGTTTATGTGTCTGATTCTATTTTTTTGCATGTCTGGGTTGGTGTTTTCAAGTCCAAGAATTTGTCTTTGTTGGTTTGAATGTCTAAAGTATCTGTCTTTCTCTATTTGTGTGTCTGATTCTATTTGTTTGCATATCTGGGTTGGTGTTTACAAGTCCAAGAATTTGTCTTTATTGGTTTGAATGTCTAAAGTGTCTGTTTTTCTGTGTTTGATTCTATTTGCTTGCATATCTGGCTTGGTGTTTACAAGTCCAAGTATTTGTCCTTGTTGGTTTGAGTGTCTAAAGTGTCTATCTTTCTCTGTTTATGTGTCTGATTCTATTTGTTTGCATGTCTGGGTTGGCGTTTGCAAGTCCAAGAATTTGTCTTTGTTGGTTTGAATGTCTAAAGTGTCTGTTTTTCTCTGTTTGATTTTATTTGTTTGCATATCTGGGTTGGTGTTTAAAAGTCCAAGTATTTGTCTTTGTTGGTTTGAATGTCTAAAGTGTCTATCTTTCTCTGTTTGTGTGTCTGATTCTATTTGTTTGCATGTCTGGGTTGGTGTTTGCAAGTCCAAGAATTTGTCTTTGATGGTTTGAATGTCTAAAGTGTCTATCTTTCTCTGTTTGTGTGTCTGATTCTATTTGTTTGTATCTCTGGGTTGGTGTTTACAAGTCCAAGAATTTGTCTTTGTTGGTTTGAATGTCTAAAGTGTCTGTCTTTCTCTGTTTGTATGTCTGATTCTATTTGTTTGCAGGTCTGGGTTGGTGTTTGCAAGTCAAAGTATTTGTCTTTGTTGGTTTGAATGTCTAAAGTGTCTGTCTTTCTCTGTTTGTGTGTCTGATTCTATTTGTTTGCATGTATGGTTGGTGTTTGCAAGTTCAAAAATTTGTCTTTGTTGGTTTGAATGTCTAAAGTGTCTGTCTTTGTCTGTTTGATTCTATGTGTTTGCATATCTGGGTTGGTGTTTGCAAGTCCAAGTATTTGTCTTTGTTTGTTTGAATGTCTAAAGTGTCTGTCTTTCTCTGTTTGTGTGTCTGATTCTATTTGTTTGCATGTCTGGGTTGATGTTTTCAAGTCCAAGTATTTGTCTTTGTTTGATTTGAATGTCTAAAGTGTCTGTCTTTCTCTGTTTGTGTGTCTGATTCTATTTGTTTGCATCTGGGTTGGTGTGTGCAAGTCCAAGTATTTGTCTTTGTTGGTTTGAATGTCTAAAGTATCTGTCTTTCTCTATTTGTGTGTCTGATTCTATGTGTTTGCATGTCTGGGTTGGTGTTTGCAAGTCCAAGAATTTGTCATTGTTGGTTTGAATGTCTAAAGTGTCTGTGTTTCTCTGTTTGCGAGTTTGATTCTATTTGTTTGCATTTCTGGATTGATTTTTACAAGTCCAAGAATTTGTCATTTTTGGTTTGAATGTATAAAGTGTCTTGTATTTCTCTGTTTGTGTGTCTTATTATATTTTTTTTCATGTCTGGGTTGGTGTTTGCAAGTCCAAGAATTTGTCTTTATTGGTTTGAATGTCTAAAGTGTCTGTCTTTCTCTGTTTGTGTGTCTGATTACATTTGTTTGAATGTCTGGGTTGATGTTTGCAAGTCAAACTATTTGTCTTTGTTGGTTTGAATTTCTAAAGTGTCTGTTTTTCTCTTTTTGTTTGTCTGATTCTATTTGTTTGCATGTCTGGGTTGGTGTTTGCAAGTCCAAGAATTTGTCTTTGTTGGTTTGAATATCTAAAGTGTCTGTTTTTCTCTGTTTGATTCTATTTTTTTGCATATCTGGGCTGGTGTTCGCAAGTCCAAGTATTTGTCTTTGTTGGTTTGAATGTCTAAAGTGTCTGTCTTTTTTGTTTGTGTGTCTGATTCTATTTGTTTGAATGTCTGGGATGGTGTTTGCAAGTCCAAGTATTTGTCTTTGTTGGTTTGAATGTCTAAAGTGTCTATCTTTCTCTGTTTGTGTGTCTGATTCTATTTGTTTGCATGTCTGGGTTGGTGTTTGCAAGTCCAAGTATTTGTCCTAGTTGGTTTGAATGTCTAAAGTGTCTATCTTTCTCTGTTTGTGTGTCTGATTCTATTTGTTTGCATGTCTGGGTGGGTGTTGGCAAGTCCAAGAAATTGTCTTTGTTGGTTTGAATGTCTAAAGTGTCTGTCTTTCTCTGTTTGTGTGTCTGATTCTATTTGTTTGCATGTCTGGGTTGGTGTTTGCAAGTCCAAGTATTTGTCTTAGTTGGTTTGAATGTCTAAAGTGTATCTCTTTCTCTGTTTGTGTGTATGATTCTATTTGTTTGCATGTCTGGGTTTGTATTTTCAAGTCCAAGAATTTGTCTTTGTTGGTTTGAATGTCTAAAGTGTCTGTCTTTCTCTGTTTGTGTGTTTGATTCTATTTGCTTGCATTTCTGGGTTGGTGTTTGCATGTCCAAGAATTTGTCTTTGTTGGTTTGAATGTCTAAAGTGTCTGTCTTTCTCTGTTTGTGTGTTTGATTCTATTTGTTTGCATGTCTGGGTTGGTGTTTGCAAGTCCAAGAATTTGTCTTTGTTGGTTTGAATGTCTAAAGTGTATTTCTTTCTCTGTTTGTGTTTCTGATTCTATTTGTTTGCATGTCTGGGCTGGTGTTTACAAGTCCAAGAATGTGTTATTTTTGGTTTGAATGTCTAAAGTGTATGTCTTTCTCGGTTTGTGTGTCTTATTCTATTTGTTTGCATGTCTGGGTTGATGTTTGCAAGTCCAAGAAATTTTCTTTGTTGGTTTGAATGTCTTAAGTGTCTGTCTTTCTCTGATTGAGTGTCTGATTATATTTTTTTGAATATATGGGTTGGTGTTTGCAAGTCCAAGAATTTGTCTTTGTTGGTTTGAATTTCTAAAGTGTCTATTTTTCTCTGTTTGATTCTATTTGTTTGCATATCTGGGTTGGTGTTTACAAGTCCAAGTATTTGTCTTTGCTGGTTTGAATGTCTAAAGTGTCTTTCTTTCTCTGTTTGTGTGTCTGATTCTATTTGTTTGCATGTCTGGGTTGGTGTTTGCAAGTCCAAGAATTTGTCTTTGTTGGTTTGAATGTCTAAAGTGTCTGTCTTTCTCTGTTTGTGTGTCTGATTCTATTTGTTTGCATATCTGGGTTGGTGTTTACAAGTCCAAGAATTTGTCTTTATTGGTTTGAATGTCTAAAGTGTCTGTTTTTCTCTGTTTGATTCTATTTGTTTGCATATCTGGGTTGGTGTTTACAAGTCCAAGTATTTGTCCTTGTTGGTTTGAGTGTCTAAAGTGTCTATCTTTCTCTGTTTATGTGTCTGATTCTATTTGTTTGCATGTCTGGGTTGGCGTTTGCAAGTCCAAGAATTTGTCTTTGTTGGTTTGAATGTCTAAAGTGTCTGTTTTTCTCTGTTTGATTCTATTTGTTTGCATATTTGGGTTGGTGTTTAAAAGTCCAAGTATTTGTCTTTGTTGGTTTGAATGTCTAAAGTGTCTGTCTTTCCCTGTTTGTGTGTCTGATTCTATTTGCTTGCATGTCTGGGTTGGTGTTTGCAAGTCCAAGAATTTGTCTTTGCTGGTTTGAATGTCTAAAGTGTCTGTCTCTCTTTATTTGTGTGTCTGATTCTAATTGTTTGCATATCTGGGTTGGTGTTTACAAGTCCAAGAATTTGTCTTTATTGGTTTGAATGTCTAAAGTGTCTGTCTTTCTCTGTTTGTATGTCTGATTCTATTTGTTTGCATGTCTGGGTTGGTGTTTGCAAGTCCAAGTATTTGTCTTTGTTGGTTTGAATGTCTAAAGTGTCTGTCTTTCTCTGTTTGTGTGTCTGATTCTATTTTTTTGCATGTCTGGGTTGGTGTTTGCAAGTCCAAGTATTTGTTTTTGTTGGTTTGAATGTCTAAAGTGTCTGTATTTCTCTGTTTGATTCTATGTGTTTGCATATCTGGGTTGGTGTTTGCAAGTCCAAGTATTTGTCTTTGTTGGTTTGAATGTCTAAAGTGTCTGTCTTTCTCTGTTTCTTTGTCTGATTCTATTTGTTTGCATGTTTGGGATGGTGTTTATAAGTACAAGTATTTGTCTTTGTTGGTTTGAATGTCTAAAGTGTCTATCTTTCTCTGTTTGTGTGTCTGATTCTATTTGTTTGCATGTCTGGGTTGGTGTTGGCAAGTCCAAGTATTTGTCTTTGTTGGTTTGAATGTCTAAAGTGTCTTTCTTTCTCTGTTTTTGTGTATGATTCTATTTTTTTTCATATCTGAGTTGGTGTTTGCAAGTCCAATAATTTGTCTTTATTTATTTGAATGTATAAAGTGTCTGTCTTTCTCTGTTTGTGTGTCTGATTCTATTTGTTTGCATGTCTGGGTTGGTGTTTGCAAGTCCAAGAATTTGTCTTTCATGGTTTGAATGTCTAAAGTGTCTGTCTTTCTCTGTTTGATTCTATTTTTTTGCATCTCTGGGCTGGTGTTCGCAAGTCCAAGTATTTGTCTTTGTTGGTTTGAATGTCTAAAGTGTCTGTCTTTGTCTGTTTGTTTGTCCGATTCTATTTGTTTGCATGCCTGGGTTGGTGTTTGCAAGTCCAAGTATTTGTCTTTGTTGGTTTGAATGTCTAAAGTGTCAGTCTTTCTCTGTTTTTCTGTCTGATTCAATTTGTTTGCATGTCTGTGTTGGTGCTTGCAAGTCCAAGAATTTGTCATTGTTGGTTTGAATGTCTAAAGTGTCTTTCTTTCTCTGTTTGTGTGTCTGATTCTATTTGTTTGCATGTCTGCGTTGGTGTTTGCAAGTATAAATAATTGTTTTTGTTGGTTTGACTGTCTAAAGGGTCTGTCGTTCTATGTTTGGGTGTCTGATTCTATTTGTTGGCATGTCTGGGTTGGTGTTTGCAAGTCCAAGAATTTGTCTTTGTTGATTTGAATATCTAAAGTGCCTGTCTTTCTCTGTTTGTGTGTCTGATTCTATTTTTTTGAATGTCTGGGTTGGTGTTTGCAATTCAAAGAATTTTTCTTTAGTGGTTTGAATGTATAAAGTTCCTGTCTTTCTCTGTTTGTGTGTTTGATTCTATTTGTTTGCATGTCTGTGTTGGTGTTTCCAAGTGCAAGAAGTTGTCTTTGTTGGTTTGAATGTCTAAAGTTTCTGTTTTTCTCTGTTTGCGTTTCTGATTCTATTTGTTTGCATGTCTGGGTTGGTGTTTGCAAGTCCAAGAAATTGTCTGTGTTGGTTTGAATGTCTAAAGTGTATATCTTTCTCTGTTTGTTTGTCTGATTATATTTGTTTGCATGTCTGGGCTGGTGTTTACAAGTCCAAGAATTTGTCATTATTGGTTTGAATGTCTAAAGTGTCTGTCTTTCTCTGTTTGTGTGTCTGATTCTATTTGTTTGCATGTCTGGATTGGTGTTTGCAAGTCAAAGTATTTTTCTTTGTTGGTTTGAATGTCTAAAGTGTCTGTCTTTCTCTGTTTGCGTGTCTGATTCTATTTGTTTGCATGTCTGGGTTGGTGTTTGCAAGTCAAAGAATTTGTCTTTGTTGGTTTGAATGTCTAAAGTGTCTATTTTTCTCTGTTTGATTCTATTTGTTTGCATATCTGGGTTGGTGTTTACAAGTCCAAGTATTTGTCTTTGTTGGTTTAAGTGTCTAAAGTGTATATCTTTCTCTGTTTGTGTGTCTGATTCTATTTGTTTGCATGTCTGGGTTGGTGTTTGCAAGTCCAAGAATTTGTCTTTGATGGTTTGAATGTCTAAAGTATCTGTCTTTCTCTATTTGTGTGTCTGATTCTATTTGTTTGCATATCTGGGTTGGTGTTTACAAGTCCAAGAATTTGTCTTTATTGGTTTGAATGTCTAAAGTGTCTGTTTTTCTCTGTTTGATTCTATTTGCTTGCATATCTGGCTTGGTGTTTACAAGTCCAAGTATTTGTCCTTGTTGGTTTGAGTGTCTAAAGTGTTTATCTTTCTCTGTTTGTGTGTCTGATTCTATTTGTTTGCATGTCTGGGTTGGCGTTTGCAAGTCCAAGAATTTGTCTTTGTTGGTTTGAATGTCTAAAGTGTCTGTTTTTCTCTGTTTGATTCTATTTGTTTGCATATCTTGGTTGGTGTTTGAAAGTCCAAGAATTTGTATTTGTTTGGTTGAATATCTAAAGTGTCTGTATTTACCTGTTTGTGTGTCTGATTCTATTTGGTTGAATGTCTGGGTTGGTGTTTTCAAGTCCAAGTATTTGTCTTTGATTGTTTGAATGTCTAAAGTGTCTGTCTTTATCTATTTGTGTGTCTGATTCTATTTGTTTGCATGTCTGGGTTGGTGTTTGTAAGTCCAAGTATTTGTTTTTGTGGGTTCGAATATCCAAGTTGTCTATCTGTCATATGTTGTGCATTCGAGCCGAATAGGTTGTAAGTCTGGAATTGCGTATGAATCTCTAAGATGTATAATGCTTTTGTTTTACTGCATATTGTGCTGTTACTTCACGGGTTGCGTTCATTGAACTCTATTTATGCTGGTCTGGGCTGAAGTTTGCAAGTTCGAATATTTGCCTTATTTAGGTGTAATGTCTGTAGTGTCAGTATATCTCTTTTTGATTCTATGTGTTTGCATATCTGGATTGGTGTTTGCAAGTCCAAGTATTTGTCTTTGTTGGTTTGAATGTCTAAAGTGTCTGTCTTTCTCTGTTTGTGTGTCTGATTCTATTTGTTTGCATGTTTGGGATGGTGTTTATAAGTCCAAGTATTTGTCTTTGTGGGTTTGAATGTCTAAAGTGTCTATCTTTCTCTGTTTGTGTGTCTGATTCTATTTGTTTGCATCTGGGTTGGTGTTTGCAAGTCCAAGGATTTGTATTGGTTGGTTTGAATGTCTAAAGTGTCTGTCTTTCTCTGTTTGTGTGTCTGATTCTATTTGTTTGCATGTCTGAGTTGGTGTTTGCAAGTCCAAGAATTGGTCTTTATTGGTTTGAATGTCTAAATTAAATGTCTTTCTCTGTTTGTGTGTTTGATTCTATTTGTTTGCGTGTCTGGGTTGGTGTTTGCAAGTCCAAGAATTTGTCTTTCATGGTTTGAATGTCTACAGTGTCTGTCTTTCTCTGTTTGTATGTCTGATTCTATTTGTTTGCATGTCTGGATTGGTGTTTGCAAGTCCAAGTATTTTTCTTTGTTGGTTTGAATGTCTAAAGGGTCTGTCTTTCTCTGTTTGTGTGTCTGATTCTATTTGTTTGCATGTCTGGGTTGGTGTTTGCAAGTTTAAGAATTTTTCTTTGTTGGTTTGAATGTCTAAAGTGTCTGTTTTTCTCTGTTTGATTCTATGTGTTTGCATATCTGGGTTGGTGTTTGCAAGTCCAAGTATTTGTCTTTGTTGGTTTGAATGTCTAAAGTGTCTGTCTTTCTCTGTTTGTTTGTCTGATTCTATTTGTTTGCATGTCTGGGTTGGTGTTTGCAAGTCCAAGTATTTGTCTTTGTTGGTTTGAATGTATAAAGTGTGTGTCTTTCTCTGTTTGTCTGTCTGATTCTATTTGTTTGCATGTATAGGTTGGTGTTTGCAAGTCCAAGTATTTTTACTCGTTGGTTTGAATATCTAAAGTGTCTGTCTTTCTCTGTTTGTGTGTCTGATTCTATTTGTTTGCATGTCTGGGTTGGGGTTTGCAAGTCCAAGAATTGGTCTTTGTTGGTTTGAATGTCTAAAGTATCTGTTTTTCTCTGTTTGATTCTATTTGTTTGCATATCTGGGTTGGTGTTTAAAAGTCGAAGTATTTGTTTTTGTTGGTTTGAATGTCTAAAGTGTGTGTCTTTCTCTGTTTGTGTGTCTGATTCTATTTGTTTGCAAGTCTGGGTTGGTGTTTGCAAGTCCAAGAATTTGTCTTTGTTTGAATGTCTAAAGTATCTGTCTTTCTCTATTTGTGTGTCTGATTCTATTTGTTTACATGTCTGGGTTGATGTTTACAAGTCCAAGAATATGTCTTTATTGGTTTGAATGTCTACAGTTTCTTTCTGTCTCTTTTTGATTGTTTGATTCGTTTTTTTTGCATGTATTGGTTAACGTTTTCTTGTACATGATTTTTTCTTAGTTTGTTTGATTTCGTTAAGTTGTTAACGTTCTATTGCGGTGTAGCCGAGTTTATATTCATGTATTTCTGGTTTAGAATTCTCTAGTTAGAAAATTTGTACTTGCTGACTTAATAATTAAATCGACTTTCGTGATCTTTCTGTGTGTTTGATTCTATTTGTTGGCATGTCTGTGTTGGTGTTTGCAAGTCCAAGAATTTGTCTTTCATGGTTTGAATGTCTACAGTGTCTGTCTTTCTCTGTTTGTATGTCTGATTCTATTTGTTTGCATGTCTGGGTTGGTGTTTGCAAGTCCAAGAATTTTTCTTTATTGGTTTGAATATCTAAAGTGTCTGTCTTTCTCTTTTTGTATGTCTGATTCTATTTGTTTGCATGTCTGGATTGGTGTTTGCAAGCCCAAGTATTTTTCTTTGTTGGTTTGAATGTCTAAAGTGTCTGTCTTTCTCTGTTTGTGTGTCTGATTCTATTTGTTTGCATGTCTGGGTTGGTGTTTGCAAGTTCAAGAATTTGTTTTTGTTGGTTTGAATGTCTAAAGTGTCTGTTTTTCTCTGTTTGATTCTATGTGTTTGCATATATGGGTTGGTGTTTGCAAGTCCAAGTATTTGTCTTTGTTGGTTTGAATGTCTAAAGTGTCTGTCTTTCTCTGTTTATTTGTCTGATTCTATTTGTTTGCATGTCTGGGATGGTGTTTACATGTCCAAGTATTTGTCTTTGTTGGATTGAATGTCTAAAGCGTCTGTCATTCTCTGTTTGTGTGTCTGATTCTATTTCTTTACATGTCTGGCTTGGTGTTGGCAAGTCCAAGTATTTTTCTTTGTTGGTTTGAATGTCTAAAGTGTCTATCTTTCTCTGTTTGTGTGTCTTATTATATTTGTTTGCATGTCTGGGTTGGTGTTGGCAAGTCCAAGTATTTGTATTTGTTGGTTTGAATGTCTTAAGTGTCTGTCTTTCTCTGTTTATGTGTCTGATTCTATTTCTTTGCATATCTGGGTTGGTGTTTGCGATTCCAAGTATTTGTCTTTTTCGGTTTGAATGTTTAAAGTGTCTGTCATTCTCTGTTTGTGTGTATTATTATATTTGTTTTCATGTCTGTGTTGGTGTTTGCAAGTCCAAGAATTTGTCTTTGTTGGTTTGAATGTCTAAAGTGTCTGTCTTTCTCTGTTTGTGTGTTTGATTCTATTTGTTTGCATGTCTGGGTTGGTGTTTGCATGTCCAAAAATTTGTCTTTGTTGGTTTGAATGTCTAAAGTGTCTGTCTTTCTCTGTTTGTGTGTTTGATTCTATTTTTTTGCATGTCTGGGTTGGTGTTTACAAGTCCAAGAATTTGTCTTTGATGGTTTGAATGTCTAAAGTGTCTGTCTTTCTCTGTTTGTGTGTTTGATTCTATTTGTTTGAGTGTCTGGGTTGGTATTTGCAAGTCCAAGAATTTGTCTTTGTTGGTTTGAATGTCGAAAGTGTATGTCTTTATCTGTTTGTATGTCTGATTCTATTTGTTTGCATGTCTGGGTTGATGTTTGCAAGTCAAAGTATTTTTCTTTGTTGGTTTGAATGTCTAAAGTGTCTGTCTGTTTGTGTGTCTGATTCTATTCGTTTGCATGTCTGGGTTGGTGTTTGCAAGTTCAAGAATTTGTCTTTGTTGGTTTGAATGTCTAAAGTGTCTGTTTTTCTCTGTTTGATTCTATGTGTTTGCATATCTGGGTTGTCTAATGGGGGGGGGGGGGGTTTAAATAAAAATATTTTGTGCTTATGTCTTGCGATGTTTCCTAATACGGAAATTCCAATTGATTATTTCAGTGGGGAAATTTAGTCAAGCTCTTAGCTGACGGTTCGCGAGTGGCTTACCTGAGTGGAGGCTGAACTTCTAGAGTGGGGAGATTACTAGCAGTACAAATAGGGAGCTTATATTAACGTCCATACTGAGTCGAAATCAGACTGAAAAGTTTCAGTTTCCCTTAGGAGCGAGTGGAGCCACAAGGACTAACAAACTTGAGAAATATTAACATAGAGAGAATAAAGTAAGAAAGTAATGCATTTATTGTTACTCACATAATTGTCGCAGAGCTTCGGTTATATTAACACACTTGTAATACGAGACACTAATACAAAATTGTCATCTGGAGCGATGCAACGCAAAAGTTAATGCACTGACAAAAAGTTTTCTCGAAAGTTTATTCTGAATAGACTGCAACTAATCTTACATAACATAAATCATAAGAAATTCCTGGGTTAGACTGGTGTAAAACTCCTCTAAGACTGAAACAAAAACTGAGAAAAGACTCCTACAAAATCGCTAAGTCCCGACTATCTACTCTCTGCAATTTCGCCCGAGGATACATTCAGGCGTCACTAAAAGTATATTTTACAGTTCCTATTGGTTGCACTATTTGTCCTACATCACTATTGGACCGGCTTGCACCTATGGGCTACTTGGGTTTAACTAAAGTTTATGACTTTTATGATATCACTTTGGAATTTTTCTAACAAAGCGAAGTTCTACATTGTAACTTTAATTACAATTTATAACTTTTTATAATAACACTTTGGAATTTTTTTCGGAGCGAACAAAGTTTTACACTGTAACATTTTGCCAGCAGGGTGTCGTTTGATTTTCAGAAGAAGTTTAATTTATTTCTGTGAAAGTTGGCAAAGGATAATACGTTTTAATTACATTGAGATACAGAACAATGCAAATAGATTATACAAAGATATTTTGCCTCTCGAGTGACAACTTTTTTTGTATGATAAATCTTACTCTCTTGATAGTTTGGTATTTCGAGCTCTTAATATTCAAATTACTTTGTTAGTCGCCTGTCATATAAGATTTGGTCAAGCTGATATTTATTGCATACTTTGGCGACGTGGAGTTGGATTTATTTATTACATTTTCTGTGGGAAAGATTTTTACAATGTATTGTTTAATTAACTACATTTGTTTCACTATTTTAAACTGAAACGCTTGAGACTTGCTAAAAGATTCTTACAATGTATTGTTTAATTAAAAACATTTGTTTCACTATTTTAAATTGAACGCTTGAGACTTGTTTGATCTGTAGGTTACTTGAATTTTCGGATTCATATTTTTGGGTTCATATTTCGGTTGGTTTTATTTTTATTTGGGTAACTTTAATTGGAAAATTCTGAGGCTTTTGAAAATTGATCCCATTTCATATCATCCTTCCCAGTCTTAACGATGTCCTCATCGTTGTGTTATGCTCTCTCTCTACACTTTCAAAAAAAAATTTTTTTTTTATTAAGGAATTTATTTTGGTACTCATTACTTGAGTTAGCTCTGCTTTGATGAAATTTATTCTACTTTTTTTTTACAAATCCCCGATTGCTCTATTAGATTATATATATAACAACATTACTTTAAAGTCCATCACCTACTCACTCGATTTGGCGAAGGGGCCAAGGAGTTTCTATTGACTAACACCGTAGGTTATATGATTACATAATAATTATTATTTCCTCCACCTAACACTAAGATTACCTTCACCTGATACGTTTATCTTATCACTGAAAATGGTACATATTTGCCTTTTCTAAAACTTGACTATACTTCCACCTGACGCTATAATGATACGATTATATTTTTATTCCTTCACCTAATATTAAAATTACTGCAACTGATATGCTAATAGTTCTACATGATTTCAACTAATTAAATTATGTTTCTATAATTGCTTTATTACTTAATATGGTAAATGTTTGCTACTTCTAATGTTGGTTTATACTTCCACCTTATACTCTATTTGTCCGATAAGTATCTGAATTCATAAGAACGTAACTACACCTAAATTTTTAACACACTGAAATTAAAATAATTTGCAATAAAAAGTTGACACATTTATAGATTTTTAGTTTATTGTCTGATTGCAACACTGAGCTTATGTAATTTACACTTATTTTCATTTGTTTTATGAAAAGTTTCTCTATGTTCACTAAAGTTATAAGCTAGATACATAAGATTTCACACTTACTTCATCATTCTACGTGTCTATATCACTCACATACGTTTTCACTCTTACATTGGGCTTCCATTGAATTAATTGCTGGGCTGGCTAATTGTTTATGGTTTGTCTTCTTGGTGTTTTGCTTTCTGTCACTTGTTCCTTGGGATAAATGTTTGTGTTGTCCACAAGTATGACTATATGCACAAAATTGTCCGTGCGTGGTTTGTTACGTCATATACGAGGGGTTGATGTTGTAGATTTGTTGAACTGTATCCTGGGTTTATAACCCTTTGAATTAATTACATGAAATGGGTATCTTGATCGCTGGGCTGGATATCTCTTTTTGACACTTCTATTCTCGGGAAAATCTAATACTCGTACAGTCTATGTTTCCCGTAAATTGTTCAAGTTCATTTGTCCTTTTATTTGGACTATGGGCTGTGTTACGATATTTAACGTTAACTATGGTCTGCTTAACAACTTGATCTTAGGGCCTTGGCTCGATGCATTGTCTTTGATTCCTGATTAAATGATACATAATCATTGAGGGTTTAGCCATGGGGATTATGGCTAAGATAACTTGGTTTAATTTTTTCTCTGACACTTTATTTTGGGGAAAGTTTTGCACGTACAGTTTATATTTCCCACAAAATTGATAAAGATTGGTTCTTCATTTCATGGAGGATGGATTGATTTCGTGACATCTAACAATTATTGGATATGGTCACAACTTAAGCTTTGGATCTTGTTCAATATATTGTCTCTGATTTGGGGCTTAAGATGTATAATCTTTGAGAGATTAACTCCAGGATTATTCTTGTTTTGTCGATAATTTTTGGAATCGTGTTACCTGGTACTAGGCTTGGGTGACTTGGATTGTCATCAGGATATTGTCTTCAGGGGTTTCCTTGGTGAGTACTTGTCGGTGGTTGATGAATGATGAAAGTAGATGCTACTGGGTTGTATCCGTGTTGCGTGCTGGTACACCAATAATTAATTTGCACTGGTTACTCTGCTTCCTAGAATATAAATATCTGGGCAGAATCATATGCTCTTTACAATTACATAGGTTAAAACTCATACAGCAATAATACACAATTTATGTGGGGACTATTGTTTTAAATAATAGTCGCGATTATTAGTATTAATAATATCAATCTAGTATGGGTACAATTAAATTCAACGATAGAAAAAATTATGGCATATTACATGCTTTTACATGCATGTTGCCGCTATCATTAGATTACTGTGATATAAGCAAAGTAATATTAAGAAAAATGATTATGTTCACAAAAAAATAACACTATAAGATTTTCAAGATTGGTGATTATGTGTATACACGTACACATGTGCATTTGGCACATGTTCCATATTCAATACATTTTTTTAAATATTATTCAACACTCATCTACTTTAGCATATAATTTTTATTCTATGACTACATACGAGGTAGGTTACATGGTTTTATGTGAGGTCTAAACTTACTATAAATTTTCAAACCTTTACTGTTTATGCGCGTCCATGGCGCTTAAGAAATATATCTTTTGCAGCTGCATGGGTTTGCACAAAAAATAAGTGGAAACTTGGGACTGGACATGGCACGAATGAGGACCTCTACTCCCATTCGCTCGATCATGTCCTCCCTTACTTTTTTTGGCTTAAGGTTTATCAGGGAGTTCTGGGTTTATGTTCTGCGTCTCATTTGGCTCAATGTGATCTTTCTTCGGGTCCTGTCTCCGTGGTCTCATAATTTTTCCATAACTTGGATCAACAAAATCCCCAGGGTTGGGGGACTAAATGAGCTCCAGTATCGTAAACGACTAAATATTCCACTTGAAATGAGCTGAAGACGCTCCACAGTGGTTTCTCGTATCTGATAATCTCCGGTCTCCTTGTAAATAGGAGAATTCATATTTCTTATGCATTATGACTATTTTGGGGGTAGTTCCCATGCTTAGGTATGACTCCCTGCTTTATGACGTCTTGGGCCACTGCATGAGCAATGAAAATTATGATGGCATCCGTTAATCGCACCTTCCTGTCTAATTCTAAAATTAATATGTGTTAATTTATCTTGCAATGTAATCTATTCCTAATTTTTTGATTTTATTCTTTTGGGTTTTGAATATAGATTGTATTATTACGCGAACAGCATATATCATTAGCCACATGGTTTCTACATAAATTGAAGGTACTAATCCCTTCTCGCATTGTATTTTATTCCCAATTTTCCTGTTACAGATCGATAATTGGGTTTATATGCCAATTGTATTCTGAAACTATACGATTTTTCGTCATATTTTCTTAAATCGTATTTGACGTTCCATTTATTCGCGAGGACTTCTTCCCCTGATTTGTTCACAATGAGCATTGCCGCTGAGTATATAAAATTCTCTTTGGCGTGCTTTTTACATATGAACTCTGTATCAATAATTGCTTTGGCCATTCCTTTATTTGGTCCTTTCAGAACATTTCAGAACAATGACCAAAAGGAGGTAGTTTCTATTGACTTTTGTGTAGTTATTTTTTTTCAAAATTAGTTACAATCATGGTACACTCTAGGTCGAGGTCAAACTACCTTTTCACCGGCATTTCCTCAATACATCGGGTGCTTATTCGTTCGAACGTAATTCGAGTCATCTAAAGCTCCATATTAACCAATAATGAATATATACTTTGAGTGGAAAACAAGGTAACTTCAGGTTGATGTTGAACTACTTTTTCACCGTTGCCTCCTTGCACCTGGCTATTTGTGTGTTCGAACATAGTTGGTTCCCTAAAGTTCCGTACTCCAGTTTAACGACTTTGCGGTCGCCTTATAGGCTTAAAAGTACAGAGATTTTCGAGAAACTACCTTTTTTTCAATATATTGATAATGTACTTAGGTCTCGTAACATTTACTCGGATTCATAGTTTTATAAATATTAATACAAAACTGGTCTATAATGCACTTTCTTTTTAAAATTGTGATAATTATCGATTTGCATAGTTACAACACTTCAGGTAATATCAGAAGGTTTTTCTATCATTCTTTTTAACGAGATTATTTATATATACAGTTTCTTCCACTGATGTTGGGTTTTAATTTCAATATGGGTGCATCATCCGGCAGTGCCGCCTTTGAACTTGGGGATGTAAGCATATCGAGGAGTCGATAATTTTCCCATGATGAAACATTTGGGCTGAGAAATTGGAGCTCAAATATTATGTCATTCTTATCGATTTCAGGTATATTTAGGTACATTAAATACACCAATCATTGGTTTAGAAGGTGCAAGCCCTCCAGGGTGACAGTCATGTCACTTTCTCGCATATTTTGTCCAATGTCTTTCCGGCACAACTGAGATAAAGACAATGGGTCATTTATTATTTTTACCACGGAGAAACTTAAGTTCACATGTGATTGGCAACAACATAGTTCCTCACGTACGATTACGTCTAATCTAGGGACAATTTTTCTTCCAAAATCTCCATCATCTTGGAAGAAATTCAGGGTTATTTTCTTTATGACTTTATATTCTCTTGGGATAACTTGAAAAATCGCGGATCCCATTGAAGGGTCTATTGGATTCAGATATTTGTTACCTACACAATTGACATGTAACATTTTAAGAAAGCTTTCACCTTTTAACATGTGTCCTTGGTCTATTAGTATGGAGAGAAATTTAATGGGCCAAATTGTAGTTATGTTGTTATCATCTTGATCGTACCACATATTGTCCTACGATCGTACCACATATCGTACCACACAATTATCGGCGATGTAATTAGACAGTAAGCTATATTTTGTTTTCGGGACACTTTGTATTAAAATTTGGAAAGACAAGTTGGCACTTAATCTGGTGTGTTCGATCGTTCTTGTCATTGCACCTGCATTAAAATTATAATGAACTGAGCTTGACGTTAGTCTTAGGATCACTTTTAGTTCCAACATCGTCTTTTGGGATTTTAGAATATGATATTGCTTTGGACAGTTGAGATTTTCTACTGTTCTGATAAGTTCCTCGTCCCTCATTAAATTATCAACAAGTCCCCATTCCCTTAATAAGGCATTTATATTGTCTATGCTATGTGTTATTTTAAGGTTCCATAAGATTGCCTGCTCTAGTCTATGATTATTTATTTGTTGATGGCTTGGGTATCTTATCATGGTTATTTTTTTGATTATTCTGCTAGATTTTAAGTTAAATTTAGGCACATACCGTATGGTTGCGTGTTTCGGCGTTTCCCTTAACCAGTGGTTGAAGGTTACTTACGCACCGCATCTGGAAATGCGTTCTTATGTAAAGTTTATCAGTAATTATGAACTAAATGATTACTTAATATAAAATGGTTATAATGATTTAAGGTATAGTAATGGATTAGTTAGTGGCCTTTAATTTGATGATATTTGTTATTATTTATAGTTGTTTTTAGTTGGTTCTTCTAATTTATGGTATTTAACTTTCACTGGTATTCTTGGGTTCCTTTTCCTATTTGAGTTGATCTTCGTAGGAAATACCTTGGCACGGTGCCCGAACACGAAATTAAATCACTCGCGCTCCAGCACCCTGCCAACGCACACCCCACGTATCAGACTTCGTTTCCTTTTTCATTTCATATTCTTTCATGGTCACTTTTGTCGTCACATTATTTTCTTATGGTAGAGATGAGTTAGGGTAATTCTTGCGGGTCAATTTCTATGAAGAGGTTTGTTGATTCTGTCATAAGAGTTCCCCGGACAAACCGTCATGACCAATGGGAATATAAGGCACCACTCGTCACGACCGCTGCCCAAGGAATCCCCATATTTTAGGGTAGTTTTGTCCAACTACAAATTCGTAGTTTTTTCATTATGTGATGATCACTTTTTGTAACTACCTGGTTGTTCCTCATAAGAGAGCTAAGCCCTAATGGCAATGGGATGTTATATAGACACCACCCGCCATTTCTGCCTGACCCCAGCTTCCCATGACTGAGGGGCCATTCATTTGTCACTTATTTCCTTGTTGCTTATTGGCCTTTTGTATTTCCTAGTTGTTAATCATAGAGAGCCAGGACCAAACGAGAACGTCAGCGGACAGACAATGACACCATTGCCATTCCCGTATGGTCACTGCTACTCACGCCTGAGGGTCCATTCGTTCGAAAAATTTGACGAATAAGGGGTTGTAGTGCTTGCCAAGCAACGTCTTGTTGCGTAGCAAGGCAATCAAGTTTTATATCCGTGTAGCTCTTTTTCTTTACAGAGGGTGAAATTCAAGTGGTTGCATGGTGGGACAATATATACCGTGATCATCCCTGGCTCTAACCTCCTATGCTCCGGGGTTCATCCGTTCTCATCATCATATACCGTATGAACATTTGAGTTATTGCTCTCATCTCATTTTCAGAGTATTTCATGGGGTTGTTCGCTGACTATTATTTTATTTCGCCTTTATGAATTAGAATTACCATGTACACTGAGCTTTTATTAATTCTTGAGGGAAGAAAAAAAAATTCTATTGTTACCTTAGAAGCGCATGAGGTACTGCTACTGACTTTTAGATGAAAGTATCCTTTTTGTGGACTCGAGTGTTTTTCTTAAGAAGTTAAGTACAGTGTTACGCTATATTTTTTTTCAGTATATTTTAATCATTGCTATATTTGTTTATAATTTTGAGGGGAGTTCAAAAATTTTCCATTATAATTTATTATGGCATTCAATTTCCCTACTTTTCTAACTTTTATTTACAACAAAAAAAAATTTCTTAAGTAATCCATGGATAACGGGGCAAACTTTTCCTTTTAAACAATCTTTTTGAGATATCCATAGTTTCAATTAATTTCGTTAAGGCCCTTTTTTTGAAAATATAGACTTTTTCTATAATAATTTCCAAAAATTTAGCTATTAGGTTGTAATGCTTTTTCCTTTATCTTTATATTACATTTAGATGTTACGTGACTAAATTATCTACTCTTCCTCTTTCCCCAGCTTTGTATATCCTTTGTTAATTGAAGTCAAGTGAGTTGAGTGTAACTCACTTACTTTTAAGGTGTCCAATCATACTTCTCCTGTGGCAGAGTTCAAGCCACGGGGTAGAGATACTTATTATCCCGCGCGGTATTACTTAAAAGTTTCGTAGCTTGTCATAAGCCATATGAATTTAATTTCTTTGTATTTCCCAAGTGAAAATTAAGATATATTTGTGTTTGATGCCATACTTTGATGCCACAAGGGCGCTGCCTGAGAGTGCCGCGTGACTAAAAAAAGGGGGGGGACTCATAGATTTGATTAGGATATTACGTATAGTATTCGTAATTCTTTTTCCTTGATATTTTATCGTGTTAATCTTTATTAGGTTTTTCCTCTGTAGGAACTTGATTTAGAGAGAAAGTTTGAAAATTTAGTTTTGATCTATCTTTTGATTTAGGGTGTTTGAAGCATGTTTCGGAGCAAAGGGCAAGAGTACTTTACAGGTGTTAAAATCTACACTTGCTCTCCTTTATTGCTTCAACTTTCGCTTTGTTAGATTAGAAATTACCCTTGAGTTATTCATATATATGCTCATTATAACTTTGTTAGTTTCAGTTAAGGTTTTTTTTGTTCCTTAGTGGACAAGATTTAGCTCTTGTAAATATGTGGGATTTACTATACTATATTCCTTGTTGGGGGGAATAGGGATTAGCAGGGACTAAAGGCCGTGACTGTTCATAAGGTTAGTAAAAACTATTAAGTACTATTTTGCTTACAGGTGTATGCAATAATTTTTTTTTCTTTTTTTTTTAATCGTTGCATTATTTGGTCTGTGAACAAGTTTAGGTATTAGCCCGTACCAAGGCAGAATTATGTTGATCTCATTTTTAATTTTTGAAAAGGGATGATATTATTATTTTTTATATTTTTCCTATTCTAGGGTTAGGCTGAAACTTGCCTATTTCTTACGGTTCATTATATTTTGTTTAGCAAACAGGTTTTTTTTTTTTACATTTCAGCGGATGTTCTCCTTTGAGGCCTATTGTTTATCGTTCGAGGCAGAATAATATCCACCATTGTTAACGAGACGTTAGTTTGGTTATACGCCTTGGCATATTTTATTTTCTTTAAATATTTTTCCGCAATCCACGATATTTTTAGGATTTAAATGATTGGTTTTATGCTTTTAGTAAAGTGCGGTTTTTTTTATATATGCGTATAGCGTATAACTGATCCCTGGACCATCGGCGAATGGTCTTATCGCAAGACTCGTCACTCTTTGTCATCCCAGCCATGCGGTTCCATTTCCCATTGCTACCACCCCTTCTAAGATAATTTCCAGCTAAAATTATTGATATAATTGGCAGTTTTTGTTTGACGATTGTTTTATCTTTCACTTAGCGACTGTATAGCAATAATGCTGTTATTGTTAATAGTTATATAATTCCTGGTTTAATTAGCTTAGACATTGGCTATAAATTTAGTTCATGGTACCACCATTTTTGATAGCGAAACGCTTCCTCGATAGGGGGCCATCTCAAGTAAAAAATAAAATTAATCAATGCCTCTTTTTTTTTCTTGCTTTAATCTGTCTTATTTGCTATTTGCAGGTACGATACCTCATGATTTTGCTAACTATTTTACATATTTTCTTGATTTAAGGAAGGTTTATTTTGTCTTTCAAATTGCTTAATCTGCACGAATGATTACAGTGATTACTTGTCGAACTAATTTTATTACTGGTTTTATCACACCTGGCTTAAAGATATCTTAATTAGCGTTCGACTACGCCACTACAAAAATTCAACTAAACAAATTGTTTAAGAGGTTCGATCATAAAAGTCTCCCTTTTTGGTTTTCATATGTTTTTTTTTTCGAGGGTTGTCGAGGGATCTATTTTTATGACTTAATAATTACGCCGCTCTCGATGTTTTACTTGTATCTGCGGATATGCCTTCTATTAAGGATTATATCACATTTCTATAGGTCGAAATTTATGCACCAAGACCGGCATTTTGAATTCTATGATTTATTTTGCCTTTCAGGGTTACTGAAATTTTGTAATGCATTGATCCTTTAGTAATTAGTTTTGTTTCTTGCATTTAGGTTTAGGAATGGAGTTGTGTATCAATTTATGTATTTTGGCTTAAAACACGCCAATTTGTAATCAATATTTGATCAAACATGTGGTTAAGGATATATTAAAAGTATTAACTTTTGAGATTGGACTATATTTTTGCGCCAAAAGGACTATTAATTACAGGTATGTAATTAGCTCAGAGTACATGACAGTACACGGGTCAGATATTTTTTTTTGTTAATAAAAGATGAAAAGTGAAAGTAGGTCAGCTTAAGAAGATTATGCCTAGGTGATCCGACTATACTATCATAAATCTTAGTGGTTTCAACTACGTTTGAAAATTACGGGCTTTGATTATCGTTGCAACTTATCGTGTCGATGCTTCACGTGGGGTCAATTGAACTGTATACGCGATTATTGACATCTGAGGTAAATCAGTATCATTTTTCTTGAAGAATCACGACGTTATTTTTTCTGTTTAATTTACGAAAGATGCTTGGTGTCATTTGTAGGCCCCTTATTTCTTGATTTTTTGAACAATAATTTTAGTTACTATTTGTACTAAGGCCCTTTTTTTTAGTTTTTATCGTGAAGACTGGTTGCTAAGATTTGGCATTTACTTAGGGTTATTTGAACTGCGTAGGCGATTTACAGCGTTGAGAGGGGTGGTCTGGATTCAGTAATAAAATTGCGAAGGGAGGTTTTTTTTTCCTTTTTTTTTGCTTGTTGAATAACAAGGGTCTTTAAATAATTAAGTTTGATTTGAACGTCCAAAGAATGCCTTTGGCTCCCATTGGTTGTTTTAATTTTTCTTTTATTTTACTAATAAGGACGATTTTTTTTTTTATAATTTAATGTTGTTTTTTTTGTAATTATATATCTTGTATATGGATTATTGTTTCACGTAAGTTATAGAGGAAAAGATATATAGCCTTACTTAAAATTAATTTCACTGGAAAGATTTTTTTTTGTGAAATTTTTGAACTTATTACATGCATATGGGCAACTTATAAGTAATATCCAGCCTTCCAAAGTTGTGTTTTTTTTATAATTAGTGAAACACTATATTCCAATCAATAGATATATAGTTAATCTAGTTTAACGAGTTTTCGCTCGACTATTAGGTTATTTATTACATCTTGTCGCTAAACATCACATTCTATAAAATGTAATCACTTTAATGTATTAGAAGGGGATTTTGACGAAAAAGAATTTTTACCTTTTTTTTGAGTTCAATTAATTCACGTGTTTGGTATTCGTTAGTTTTCTGTACCCTCTGGCAATGGTTGAGTTTTGGGTGTTCCTTGTGGTGCGGAGACTTCTGAGGAATCTTGGCCCGTAGTAACATTCTCTTGGGCGTCAGGGCACTGGGTCCTCATAATTATGTTATTATCCGTTGGAGGGTCCTGTTGAATAGTTTCCGCTTTTGGTTTCATGTTATGGCAGGCCTGGTTTGGTATTACAAAATATACGGGTTGTGACGGCCCTTCGTTGTAATCATTTGCAAGAAGATTTTCCAAATGGGGACTGAGGGGTAGGTCAATTTCAACAGTAAAACATGTTGCAACCATTTGTTCTAAGTTTGAGCAAAAATCTCTTTGCTTCTGTAATTCTTTGGTAATTTCGGCATGGTTCTCCTTTAGCTGTTTCTCTAAGCTATCTTGTTGCAGCTTAATTATTTCTTTTTGTGCTTTCAAGTGGTCGTACTTTTTCTGAAGGTGTAGGATCTGTGCTTTTTGGGGCGCCAAGAATTCCTGTTTGGCCATTGTCGTGGATAGGATAGTACCATTTTTATAATCTTATACTTTTTTTTACCAATTTCTTGCATTTTATCGTATAATACTTGTAATTTTAGGATTTGGTCGGGATAATTATATCCCTCGACAAGCGTGGCGTCGCTTATTGATTCCATTTCATTCTGGATTTTGGTGGTCTGTTCTTTAACTTCTATAAACTGGGTTTCAATCAACTTATCCATTTGTTTAGTTACTAAAATCTCATTTATTCTTTTGTTCAATCTTTCTTGCGAGGCCTTCACTTCACTAAGAGATTTAAGTGTGGCTTCTATCATATTGTTGATTTTCAATCTTTCTGCTACTAATTGTGCCGAGTCTTCGAGAAGTTTTTATCTTATTTTAAATATTTGATAAATATTTGTTCTTTCAGTGACGGGGTTGTACTGGGTATTTTTCTTTCGGAGGAGGGTTGTAACAATTCTTTTTCCTTTTATACCTTCGGGGTTCTTTAACAAGAGGGGATTTAGTTTATCTGGAAAAATTAACTATTGACTTATTTCGACCTTTTATGGGTTTATGGGTGATGTCTTACTCATATATTCTTGTTTTAAATTTTTTTTTTCTTTTTTAACTGCTCATTTCGATTTAATATTACCTTATAAGTTGTTGGGGTACTTGATTTTTAGACATATTTCCATTTATCTGGTCTCTTGCTTATTCTGCCAGATTTCGTGGTAACCTCCTGTTCGTTTTCTAGCGTTTTACTCTTTTTTGATTTTCCCATAGAGATTAGGTCAAATTTCTTGTATTGTTTCAAAAGGAATTTCTGGCCTTTTGCCTTAGCCTGTTTTACATATGCTGTAGCGAAAGTGGGTTTTTGTTCTTGTGTGTCTTGGGGCTCATTGTCAGACTCAGTAGAACTAGTTTCTGAGGACTCATCATTAGGGCTTTCTGGGGTTATCCTTTGAGATTTTGGAGTATCACCTGCTCTTGCTTCATATATCTCATCTCCTCTGGAGGTGGAGGGTTTATTTTCCATCTCCTCACGCTGAAGTCCTGTTTCGGGGGAGTTAAAAGATTCTTGGGAACTCTGGGAGGAGTCAAATACCTTTGGAGAATGTCTCCACTGCTTGAATGCCATATCTTCCGGGGGGTGAGGTGTATTTCGTAGCATGGTCTGTTTCCAGGAGTGAGATTCCTTGGGTTTTACTTTAGACACCGTTATGTGATGGTAATGTCCCAAGTTTTCATTTTCAGGGTGTTCCTGTGTCCAAGGTAAGGTACTTTGCCTTGTTTTTTTCGGATAATTTATAATGTCCATGGCTTCTCTCAAGCTTTTTGTATTTGTATCCCTAGGGGGAGTCTTCCTCCCTTTTGCACCTGGGGTTTCCACAGCTCTTTTTAATTCCTCTTGTAGCGACAGGGGTCTTTCTATTGGGGTTGCTGGGGATACCATGTCATCAGGAAATCTTTTGGGGGGACATGGGGTTGAAATTCTATCGGGGAAAAATTGGGGTTTTGGCGACAGCGTATAATCTAATTCTTCATTTGAGCTTTCTGAAGATGAACTCTCTGGGCTTTTTGGGGTTCTTGCAGGCATAGGTATTAGGGGTTTTCTTTTAGGGATGACTAGGTTTTTCATGGCTAAAAATTCTTCAAAATCTTCCTCTTCGCTATGGTTTTCAAAGTAGTCTTGTTTGAAATTAACGGGTTTTAACTCGGATAGCCTTGACTTAGGAAATTCGTTTTCCGCGTTTGATGAATCTGAAGATGAGGGTTTGGGCACCCACCTAATTGGGTACTTGGCTCCTTTTATACGGCTAACATGTGCCTTATATGTTCTCCCGCTATCTGGGTTTATCATTTTAAAAGTAAAATCGTTGTCATATTTTTTGATTATTCTGTAGGGTCCTGACTATTTATTGGAAAGTTTTTTGCCTTCCGGCTTAGCTTCATTTTTCAAATAGACACAGTCGCCTACCTTAAAATTTATATTACCTTTGATTTTGGATTCATTTCTCAACTCTTGGTTCATCTTACATTTTTCTAACTCTTGTCTAACTATTTTATAGGTTTTTCTCATCCTATTTATAAAATCTTGCTTATAGTCCTCTGTATTATTGTAATACTGTCTTGATTCTATAATTTCTTGATAAGGTTTTTTAAAATCGCGTCCGAACAAAAGAAAAAATGGACTTTCTTTAGTCGTTTCCAAGTATGCCGTATTAATTACATTAGTTAAGTAAGGTAGATATTGATCCCAATCGTTTCGATTGTCCTTTGTATAAATACTCAAGACATTGGAAAATACCTTGTGCCTATTTTCAATTTTTCAATTAGATTGGGGATGGTATGGAGAGGTTACTAGTTTTTCCATTTTAAGGAAACTCATCAAATTTTTTATTACATTAGAAGCAAAGTTTGTTCCGTTATCAGTAACGACTTGGCGAGGAACATCAAATTCTAGAAATATTTTTGCTAACGCTTTACTTGTGGCGTATTCGCCTTGATTTTTCAATGCTTTGGCAAAAGTGAAGCCGGTAAAATGGTCTATTACTGAAAGAAGGCGAGTATGACCTCTATTAGAAACAGGTAATCCTCCACTTGTACCATATAAATCAAATGAAACGATATCGAAAGGGAACCTTGCTACTGGCACTCTTCCCAAGGGGGGATTTGGGTACGTTTGGGGATTCTTTCTTAAGTTACACGCTTCACATGTACTTATAAAATCTTTGAGTTTTGTTAATTCCGACGGAACATAAAAGTATTGTTTGAGCTTATGAAAGGTCTTGGTTATTCCCAAGTGTCCACCTATCTCCGAATGTAAGTACTCAAAGGCAGGTATTATTAAGCTTTGAGGGAGCACTGGGATTATTAAGGTTTGATTTCTACTTGTTTCCCCTTTTACTATCCTGCAAAGGATTTCCTTGTCCAAATCGTAATAAAAATTGTCTATTTCCCGTCTCAAGGCTTTGAACTTATTAGGGAGTTTATCAGAATTCGCAAAATAATTAATGAGAGTCGAACACATTTCATCCTTGACTTGGTTGCTTTTAATATTAGCTAAGGATAGGGGGGTACGCGTAATTTCGTTTTCTTCTGTAAGGATTTTAGGTTTATTCTTCTTGAGTCTTCGCTTACTGGGATTAATGGTATTTATTTGTTTAGTTTCATTATCTGAAGAGTTATTCTCAGGGTATCTACTCAGGTAATCGCATGGGGCATTTTGTTTACCGGTCACATGTTCAAATTCGTAATCCAGATCTTGGATTTTCATTATCCATCTAGCTAAGATTCCAGTTGGATTTTTGAATATGCTCAGGTACTGTAACATTTTATGGTCCGAGCGCAGTTTACATTTTTGTCCTACTAAGTAATATCTAAATTTGTCTAATCGATAAATTATCGACAATAGTTCCAAGTGTGTTTCTGAATAACGTCTTCCGCATGTTGTTGGAGTTCTACTTGAATAGCATATGACTTTCTATGTATATTTAATAGAGTCCGGTTAGGATTCGAGGTTGTATTCAAAGGGGATTAATTGGGAAAAGATTGCACCGATGCCTAGAGGAGAAGCATCGGTGGTAACCACAAATGTTCCTTTTTCAAAGTCTGGTAACGCTAATATTGGTTCCGAAGTAAGAGCTTTCTTGAGAATGTCTAATGAAGTTTGAGCTTCCTGCGACCATGTAATATTGTGGGAACTCCCTTTGGGTAGATCTGCTAGGGGTTTTGCGATTTGGGCGTAGTTGCGTATAAATTTTCTAAAATAACTGGTTAAACCAATAATGCCTCTTAATTGTTTCATATTTTTCGGCGGCTTGAGGTTTTCTACACATTTTATCTTCTCAGGGTCCGGTGATATTTGACCTTGGGTCACTATCATTTCTAAGAACATTATTTTGGAGTGAAATAGATTTACTTTTTCAGGTCTACATTTTAGATTACCCTCTCTGAATCTTTCAAAAACTTTGGCTAATGTGTTTATGTGATCTTCTGGTGTTTCTCCCACACAAATAACATCATCCACAAAATGGATAATATTTTCTATACCTCGTAATAAATGTAACAGAGGTCTACATAATGCACTTGAACTGGTTTTGAGTCCGAAGGGTACTCTCAAATATTCATAAGAACCGTATTCCGTCGTTGAAAAGGCCGTTTTATAAACGTCATTATCTGCTATATTAACTTGATGATAACCTTGCGTGAGGTCAAGAGATGAAAAAATTTTATTTTTGGTTGAAATGAAATCTAGGATTTCATCAATTCGGGGCAGGGGAAATCTGTCACAAACTACCTGCTTATTTAAGGCTCTATAGTCTACTACAAGCCTAAGGTCCTTTTTTTTGGTACTAGTATAACGGGGGCTGAATACGGGCTTATTATTGGCCGTATAATATTGTTTCTTTCTAATTCGCGGATTTTATTTTTTAACCAATCTTTATAGGGGTAAGGGATGCGATAGGGCTGTTTTGCTACCGGCAACCCTGTAGTTTGGATAGAATGTTTATAGAATGGTATCAATCCGATATCTTCTTCGCATGTGGAAAATATATCTCTAAAATTCCAGAGCAATTCACATAATTTTTCTTTTAATTGCGTATCTTGAATATGGTCTAATTTAAATTTTTTAAAAAATTGGGGTTTTGTTAGGGGGTACCTATTCTTTGGATTACAAGTACTAATGCTATTAACTAAGCTTTCCTTGGAGTTTTCCCTTTTTGTTTAGCTCGTGCTCAGAAATTACTTGCATTTCGACGAGGTATGTTCCCGGTTTTAATTCGATTGCATCATTATTGTGTTTATTAGTTAACCAAATAAAATCGTTTCCTTTGTCATATGAAATGATTTTTTCTCCGCAAAACAAATATTATGGAACATCGTTGTACGGGGAGACAAGCCAGATTTTGGACCTGTCATTTGCAGGGGTAATCATGTGAGAGATATGAACTCTTCGCATAGTGTTTGGAGGGATTTTTGTTTTACGGACCGCGAACCCATAGTATTTTTCCTCCGAGTTACTTTCTATTAAGTTAAGATTGGCACTTGGTTGCGTCAAGTCTTCCGCTTGTGGGGTTGGTTATAAGGGTAAATTCAGGTCCTGTGCCCTTACAATGGTACTTATATGTATTATTCCATTCCATAATTCAGCTATTTTCTTTATTTCTGTTTGTCTATACTCCTGCATTTTCCTTATTTTTGCTTCTATTGACTCAATCCATTTGCTGCTTGATTTTCTTTTTCGTCCTGTGGGAGAAAATGACGTGAAGTGAGGTACAAAAGACTTGATTCTATTCACTGTTGCTTCCCCTCTCTCCACGCGTTGGAGAATTGGATCGTATGGATACACGAGTCTGTTATTCGCTATATCTAATAAAACTTTATTAGATTTTTAAAAATTAGCACCAATTATAGCCTCGTATGGGAAATTTTTGCAGATTATGAAGTTTGTAGGAAAGATCCTATTATCTTTTGTCACATCTAGACGTATGGAGCCTATAGCTTCCAGCCTATCACCCGTGACACTTGTTAAACTGGGAATAT
The DNA here is from genome assembly GCF_049724085.1 of Artemia sp. Qi Xiang Cuo. Lineage (NCBI taxonomy): Eukaryota > Metazoa > Arthropoda > Branchiopoda > Anostraca > Artemiidae > Artemia > Artemia sp. Qi Xiang Cuo. Next base: position 36,774,508 of record NC_142798.1, read on the forward strand.
TGCAGTTTTTCCGTCGCTTAATATACACTGGTAGTCTATTAAATACATTCGAATTTATTATGTTAACTGATGCACACGAATCTATTAACGCTTTGAAGTTAATACATGCAACACTAACATTACTTAATATAGTTCATATGTCATTTTTATCACTAAAAGAGTGTACAATTACTAGATGAGACCTATGAAAAATACTGGCCTCCAGGGTCCCGGTCAATTTTCTTGGGGGCCTAATTCGTTTCCCTGTGCGCTTATTTGGTAGGTTGGGGTTGGACATTGAGGCTCGGTAGGAATTTCGCCTACTAGGAAGCCTTCTTCAACTTGGAACCTCCCAAGTTGATTGACATTTGATTGTCTTGGTTTCCAAGTATAGGTGCGCGGGTTCGGATTTTTCGTGCCAGCCACTCATGGTATTTGTTTATTTTGTGTTGGCGTAAAATCTCTTTCGTTTCCTGAAAAGTTTATTTCGTTTCCGGTTGGGAAAAAATGTTATCTGTCTTTACCTGTTTTCCTGTTGAATTTAGTTGGATACATTGTTTGTGACTTATTTTGGTACTTGTTCTGTTGCGTATTTGGGTTGGGGAACCGATAATTATTTTGTCGGTTGAAGGAAGGATTTGTATAGGGTTGGGGAGGCGTATATTGGGAAGAATTTGAATACGCAAATCCTTGTTGGTACGGGTTGCGGAACGATGGGAGACGTGGGGGGTTATTTCTCTAGCTTTTTGACCCATTGGTATTTAAGTTTGTTCTCCCGAACAAACGATTATTAAAACTGGGGGTTACTGGTGTAAAGTTATTTTTAGTACGGCATTCCCTGGCAATATGTCCTTGCTTATTACATGCATAGCATATAATTTGGGGGTTCTGTACGTTGTTTGTCGTATTTGTGGGTACAAAACGTACAATCCTTTGCCTCGTAGGGGTTGGAGATCTATTTTGGTTCGGTTTGGATGAATTATCTCTGGAAAAGAATCCTGGGGAAATTGCTCGTGATCGTCCCGGGGTTGCATTTTCTACTTTATTTATTCTTGATTTAATGTGGTTTGCCACAATCGAGTCAATTTCAATCATTCTCTCTACTTCCTGAACTGCTAGCTCTAATGTTTGAATATTTCTTTATATTAACATTCGGTACAACTTGGGGATTAACCCTTTCATGAAAGCATTTAGAATAATTTTATCGTATAAAGTACCCGATTCTTTTCCGTATTTTGCCTCAATGGATACCATTACCTTGTGTAGGTATTCCCTAACATTTTGTGTTTCATCGAAACATACCGTACCATGCTTTAATTTATGTGTTGAACTGGTTTCATCAAATCTTTCTTGGAACGTTCTTAGCAATTTTTCAAGTGTGTTTACTGGGAGGTTGTTGTCTTCCCCTATTATTTTTTCTATGTGTTTTAGGAATGTTAATGGCTGTCCCTAGAGTCTCATTAACAACATGCCTACTAATAATTTAAGTCCGTTTGAGTTATTTTTACGAATTGTTGTAGTTGGATAACAAATTCGTCCACATCTTTATCTCCGTTATATGAAGGAAGCGATTTTGAAATTTCCACTGTTTTGGCAATGAGTTTTTGCTTTAATAATTGTTCGTTTTGATCTAACGACATTTTTTTTTTTTTTCAAAATAAACTAAAATTCGGCACTGTTTTTTTTTATATAGCTTAACTTCGGCACGTCTAAATTATGTTTTTTGTTATCATTTTAAGGGGATTTAGGCTTAATAAATAATTTACTTCAAAGCATGCACAAAGCACTCTCCCTATGTTTAATATTTCTCAATAATCTTTTTTTTGTAGAAAATTTTGTCCTTGTGTTTTGCTCCTTTAAACAGGCCGCGCCAATTCTAATGGGGGGGGGGGGGGGTTAAATAAAAATAGTTTGTGCTTATGTCTTGCGATGTTTCCTAATACGGAAATTCCAATTGATTATTTCAGTGGGGAAATTTAGTCAAGCTCTTAGCTGACGGTTCGCGAGTGGCTTACCTGAGTGGAGGCTGAACTTCTAGAGTGGGGAGCTTACTAGCAGTACAAATAGGGAGCTTATATTAACGTCCATACTGAGTCGAAATCAGACTGAAAAGTTTCAGTTTCCCTTAGGAGCGAGTGGAGCCACAAGGACTAACAAACTTGAGAAATATTAACATAGAGAGAATAAAGTAAGAAAGTAATGCATTTATTGTTACTCACATAATTGTCGCAGAGCTTCGGTTATATTGACACACTTGTAATACGAGACACTAATACAAAATTGTCATCTGGAGCGATGCAACGCAAAAGTTAATGCACTGACAAAAAGTTTTCTCGAAAGTTTATTCTGAATAGACTGCAACTAATCTTACATAATATAAATCATAAGAAATTCCTGGGTTAGACTGGTGTAAAACTCCTCTAAGACTGAAACAAAAACTGAGAAAAGACTCCTACAAAATCGCTAAGTCCCGACTATCTACTCTCTGCAATTTCGCCCGATGATACATTCAAGTGTCACTAAAAGTATATTTTACAGTTCCTATTGGTTGTACTATTTGCCCTACATCACTATTGGACCGGCATGCACCAATGGGCTACTTGGGTTTAATTAAAGTTTATGACTTTTAAGATATCACTTTGGAATTTTTCTAACAAAGCAAAGTTCTACATTGTAACTTTAATTACAATTTACAGCTTTTTTTATAATAACACTTTGGAATTTTTTTCGGAACGAACAAAGTTTTACACTGTAACATTTTGCTAGCAGGGTGTCGCTTAATTTTCAGAAGACTTATAATTTATTTCTGTGAAAGTTGGCAAAGGATAATAAGTTTTAATTACATTGAGATAAAGAACAATGCAATTAGATTATACAAAGATATTTTGCATCTCGAGTGACTACTTTTTTTGTATGATAAATCTTACTCTCTTGATAGTTTGGTATTTCGAGCTCTTAATATTCAAATTACTTTGTTAGTCGCCTGTCATATAAGATTTGGTCAAGCTGATATTTATTGCATACTTAGGTGACGTGGAGTTGGATTTATTTATTACATTTTCTGTGGGAAAGATTTTTACAATGTATTGTTTAATTAACTACATTTGTATCACTATTTTAAACTGAAACGCTTGAGACTTGCTAAAAGATTCTTACAATGTATTGTTTAATTAAAAACATTTGTTTCACTATTTTAAATTGAACGCTTGAGACTTGTTTGATCTGTAGGTTACTTGAATTTTCAGATTCATATTTTTGGGTTCATATTTCGGTTGGTTTTATTTTCATTTGGGTAACTTTAATTGGAAAATTCTGAGGCTTTTGAAAATTGATCCCATTACAGTTGGTGTTTGCAAGTCCAAGTATTTGTCTTTGTTGGTTTGAATGTCTAAAGTGTCTGTCTTTCTCTGTTTCTGTGTCTGATTTTATTTGTTTGCATGTCTGGGATGGTGTTTGCAAGTCCAAGTATTTGTCTTTGTTGGTTCGAATGTCTAAAGTGTCTATCTTTCTCTGTTTGTGTGTCTGACTCTATTTGTTTGAATATCTGGGTTGGTGTTGGCAAGTCCAAGTATATGTCTTTGTTGGCTTGAATGTATAAAGTGTCAGTCTTTCTCTGTTTGTGTGTCTGATTATATTTGTTTTCATGTCTGGTTCGGTGTTGGCAAGTCCAAGAATTTGTCTTTGTTGGTTTGAATGTCTAAAGTGTCTATCTTTCTCTGTTTTTGTGTCTGATTCTATTTGTTTGCATATCAGGGTTGGTTTTTGCAATTCCAAGAATTTTTCTTTTTTTGTTTGAATGTATAAAGTGTCTGTGTTTCTCTGCTTATGTGTCTGATTCTATTTGTTTTGAATGTCTGGGTTTGTGTTTGCAAGCCCAACAATTTGTCTTTGTTGGTTTGAATGTCTAAAGTGTCTGTTTTTCTCTGTTTGATTCTATTTGTTTGCATATCTGGGTTGGTGTTTGCAAGTCCAAGTATTTGTCTTTGTTGCTTTGAGTGTCTAAAGTGTCTGTCTTTCTCTGTTTGTGTGTCTGATTCTATTTGTTTGCGTATCTGGGTTGGTGTTGACAAGTCGAAGTATTTGTCTTTGTTGGTTTGAATGTCTAAAGTGTCTGTCTTTCTCTGTTTGTGTGTCTGATTCTATTTGTTTGCATGTCTGAGTTGGTGTTTGCATGTCCAAGAATTTGTCTTTGTTGGTTTGAATGTCTAAAGTGTCTGTCTTTCTATGTTTGTGTGTGATTATATTTGTTTGCATGTCTGGGTTGGTGTTTGCAAGTCCAAGAAATTGTCTTTGTTGGTTTGAATTTCTAAAGTGTCTGTCTTTCTCTGTTTGTGTGTCTGATTCTATTTGTTTACTTGTCTGGGTTGGTGTTTGCAAGTCCAAGTATTTGTCTTTGTTGGTTTGAATGTCTAAAGTGTCTGTCTTTCTCTGTTTGTGTGTCTGATTTTATTTGTTTGCATATCTGGGTTGGTGTTTGCAAGTCCAAGAATTTGTCTTTGTTGGTCTGAATGTCTAAAGTGTCTGTTTTTCTCTGTTTGATTCTATTTGTTTGCATATCTGGGAGTGGTGTTTGCAAGTTCAAGTATTTGTCTTTGTTGGTTTGAATATCTAAAGTGTCTGTCTTTCTCTGTTTGTGTGTCTGATTATATTTGTTTGCATGTCTGGGTTGGTGTTTGCAAGTCCAAGAAATTGTCTTTATTGGTTTGAATGTCTAAAGTGTCTGTCTTTCTCTGTTTGTGTGTCTGATTCTATTTGTTTGCATGTCTGGATTGGTGTTTGCAAGTCCAAGTATTTTTCTTTGTTGGTTTGAATGTCTAAAGTGTCTGTCTTTCTCTGTTTGTGTGTTTGATTCTATTTGTTTGCATGTCTGGGTTGGTGTTTACGAGTCCATGAATTTGTCTTTATTGTTTTGAATGTCTAAAGTGTCTGTGTTTATCTTTTTGTGTGTGTGGTTCTATTTTTGTTCATGTCTGGGTTGGTGTTGTCATTTCTTAGATTTTGTATTTTTTTGTTGTTATACCTATAGTTCATGTCTTTCTTTGCTTGAGCGTTTGAATATATTTATTTAATTGTCTGAACTTATGATTGCAAGTTCCAGAACTTGCCATTGTCATTTTGAATATATATAGTGTCTTTCTTTCTCTGTTTGATTCTATTTGTTTGCATATCTGGGTTGGTGTTTGCAAGTCCAAGTATTTGTCTTTGTTGGTTTGAATGTCTAAAGTGTCTGTCTTTCTCTTTTTCTTTGTCTGATTCTATCTGTTTGCATGTCTGGGATGGTGTTTGCACGTCCAAGAAATTGTCTTTGATGGTTTGAATGTCTAAAGTGTCTGTCTTTCTCTGTTTGTGTGTCTGATTCTATTTGTTTACTTGTCTGGGTTGGTGTTTGCAAGTCCAAGTATTTGTCTTTGTTGGTTTGAATGTCTAAAGTGTTTGTCTTTCTCTGTTTGTGTGTTTGATTCTATTTGTTTGCATATCTGGGTTGGTGTTTGCAAGTCCAAGAATTTGTCTTTGTTGGTCTGAATGTCTAAAGTGTCTGTTTTTCTCTGTTTGATTCTATTTGTTTGCATATCTGGGTTGGTGTTTGCAAGTTCAAGTATTTGTCTTTGTTGGTTTGAATATCTAAAGTGTCTGTCTTTTTCTGTTTGTGTGTCTGATTCTATTTGTTTGCATATCTGGGTTGGTCTTTGCAAGTCCAAGAATTTGTCTTTAATTGTTTGAATGTATAAAGTGTGTGTCTTTCTCTGTTTGTTTGTATCTTTCTATATGGTTGAATGTCTGTATTGGTGTTTGCAAGTACAAGTATTTTTCTTTTTTTGTTTTAATGTATAAAGTGTCTGTCTTTCTCTGTTTGTGTGTCTGATTCTATTTGTTTGCATGTCTGAGTTGGTGTTTGCAAGTCCAAGTATTTGTCTTTGTTGTTTTGAATGTCTAAAGTGTCTGTCTTTCTCTGTTTGTGTGTTTGATTCTATTTGTTTGCGTGTCTGGGTTGGTGTTTGCAAGTCCAAGAATTTGTCTTTCATGGTTTGAATGTCTAAAGTGTCTGTCTTTCTCTGTTTGTATGTCTGATTCTATTTGTTTGCCTGTCTGGGTTTGTCTTTGCAAGTCCAAGAATTTGTCTTTATTGGTTTGAATGTCTAAATTGTCTGTCTTTCTCTGTTTGTATGTCTGATTATATTTGTTTGCATGTCTGGGTTGGTGTTTTCAAGTCCAAGAATTTGTTTTTGTTGGTTTGAATGTCTAAAGTGTCTGTTTTTCTCTGTTTGATTCTATGTGTTTGCATATCTGGGTTGGTGTTTGCAAGTCCAAGTATTTGTCTTTGTTGGTTTGAATGTCTAAAGTGTCTGTTTTTCTCTGTTTGATTCTATGTGTTTGCATATCTGGGTTGGTGTTTGAAAGTCCAAGAATTTGTCTTTGTTGGTTTGTATGTCTAAAGTGTCTGTCTTTCTCGTTTTCTTTGTCTGATTCTATTTGTTTGCATGTCTGAGATGGTGTTTGCAAGTCCAAGAATTTGTCTTTGTTGGTTTGAATGTTTAAAGTGTCTATCTTTCTCTGTTTGTCTGTCTGATTCTATTTGTTTGCATGTCTGGGTTGGTGTTGGCAAGTCCAAGTATTTGTCTTTGTTGGTTTGAATGTCTAAAGTGTCTATCTTTCTCTGTTTGTGTGTCTTATTCTATTTTTTGCTTTTCTGGGTTGGTGTTGGCAAGTCCAAGAATTTGTATTTGTTGGTTTGAATGTCTTAAGTGTCTGTCTTTCTCTGTTTGTGTGTCTGATTCTATTTGTTTGCATGTCTGGGTTGGTGTTTGCAAGTCCAAGTATTTGTCTTTGTTAGTTTGAATGTTCAAAGTGTCTGTCTTTCTCTGTTTATGTGTCTGATTCTATTTCTTTGCATGTCTGGGTTGGTGTTTGCAAGTCCAAGAATTGGTCTTTGTTCGTTTGAATGTCTAAAGTGTCTGTCTTTCTCTGTTTGTGTGTCTGATTCTATTTGTTTGCATGTCTGGGTTGGTGTTTCCATGCCCAAAAATTTGTCTTTGTTGGTTTGAATGTCTAAAGTGTCTGTCTTTATCTGTTTGTGTGTTTGATTCTATTTTTTTGAATGTCTGGGCTGGTGTTTACAAGTCCAAGAATTTGTCATTATTGGTTTGAATGTCTAAAGTGTCTGTCTTTCTCTGTTTGTGTGTCTGATTCTATTTGTTTGAATGTCTGGGTTGGTGTTTGCAAGTCCAAGAATTTGTCTTTGTTGGTTTGAATGTCTAAAGTGTCTGTTTTTCTCTGTTTGATTCTATTTGTTTGTATATCTGGGTTGGTTTTTACAAGTCCAAGTATTTGTCTTTGTTGGTTTGAGTGTCCAAAGTGTCTATCTTTCTCTGTTTGTGTGTCTGATTCTATTTTTTTGCATGTCTGGGTTGGTGTTTGCAAGTCCAAGAATTTGTCTTTGTTGGTTTGAATGTCTAAAGTGTCTATCTTTCTCTGTTTGTGTGTCTGATTCTACTTGTTTGCATATCTGGGTTGGTATTGGCGAGTCCAAGAATTTGTCTTTGTTGGTTTGAATGTCTAAAGTGTCTGTCTTTCTCTGTTTGTGTGTCTGATTCTATTTGTTTGCATGTCTGGGTTGGTATTTGCAAGTCCAAGTATTTGTCTTTGTTGGCTTGAATGTCTAAAGTGTCTGTCTTTTTCTGTTTGTGTGTCTGATTCTATATGTTTGCATGCCTGGGTTGGTGTTTGAAAGTCCAAGAATTTGTCTTTGTTGGTTTGAATGTCTAAAGTGTCTGTCTTTCTCTGTTTGTGTGTCTGATTCTATTTGTTTGCATGTCTGGGTTGGTGTTTTCAAGTCCAAGAATTTCTCATTGATAGTTCGAATGTCTAAAGTGTCTGTCTTTCTCTGTTTGTGTGTCTGATTCTATTTGTTTGCATGTCTGGATTGGTGTTTTCAAGTCCAAGTATTTGTCTTTGTTGGTTTGAATGTCTAAAGTTTCTGTCTTTCTCTGTTTGTGTGTCTGATTCTATTTGTTTTAATGTCTGGGTTGGTGTTTGAAAGTACAAGTATTTGTCTTTGTTGGTTTGAATGTCTAAAGTGTCTGTCTTTCTCTGTTTGTGTGTCTGATTCTATTTGTTTGCATGTCTGGGTTGGTGTTTGAAAGTCCCAGAATTTGTCTTTGTTGGTTTGAATATCTAAAGTGTCGGTCTTTCTCTGTTTGTGGGTCTGATTCTAATTGTTTGCATGTCTGGGCTGGTGTTTGCAAGTTCAAGAATTTGTCTTTGTTGGTTTGAATGTCTAAAGTGTCTGTCTGTCTCTGTTTGTGTGTCTGATTCTATTTCTTTGCATGCCTGGGTTGGTGTTTGCATGTCCAAGTATTTGTCTTTATTGTTTTGACTATTAAAAGTTTCTGGCTTTCTTTTTTTGTGTGTCTGATTCAACTTGTGGCAAGGCCTAATTTAGTGTGTGCAAGCCCATGTATTGTGATCTTTTAATTTGTAAGCATAAATGTTCTGACTTTCACTGGTTGTGTGTCTGATTCTATTTGTTTGCATGTCTGGGTTAGAGTTCGTTAGCCCAAGAATTTGATTGAGTTGATTGGAAATCCTATTTTTTTTGCCTTTCTATATTTGTTTTTTTGTTTATATTTGTTTGCAGGTGTGATTGTGTGTTTTCAAGCCAAAGAATTTGCCAGTGTTTGTTTTTTTATCTAAGGTATCTGTCCTTCTCTTTTTGCTTGTCTCATTCTATATGGTTGCATGTCTGGGTTTGTGTTTGAAAGTCAAAGAATTTGTCTTTGTTGGTTTAAACGTCTATAGTGTTTATCTTTCCCTGTTTGTGCGTCTGATTCTATTGGTTTGAATGTCTGTGTTGGTGTTTGCAAGTCCAAGAATTTGTCTTTGTTGGTTTGAATGTCTAAAGTGTCCGTCTTTCTCTGTTTGTGTGTCTGATTCTATTTGTTTGTATGTCAGGGTTGGTGTTTGCAAGTCCAAGTATTTGTCTTTGTTGGTTTGAATGTATAAAGTGTCTGTCTTTCTCTGTTTGTGTGTCTGATTCTATTTATTTGCATGTCTGGGTGGGTGTTTGCAAGTCCAAGTATTTGTCTTTGTTGGTTTGAATGTCTAAAGTGTCTGTCTTTCTCTGTTTGTGTGTCTGATTCTATTTGTTTGCATGTCTGGGTTGGTGTTTGCAAGTCCAAGTATTTGTCTTTGTTGGTTTGAATGTCTAAAGTTTCTGTCTTTCTCTGTTTGTGTCTCTGATTCTATTTGTTTGCATGTCTCGGTTGGTGTTTGCAAGTCCAAGAATTTGTCTTTGTTGGTTTGAATGTCTAAAGTGTCTGTCTTTCTCTGTTTGTGTGTCTAATTCTATTTGTTTGTATGTCAGGGTTGGTGTTTGCAAGTCCAAGTATTTGTCTTTGTTGGTTTGAATGTCTAAAGTGTCTGTCTTTCTCTGTTTGTGTGTCTGATTCTATTTATTTGCATGTCTGGGCTGGTGTTTGCAAGTCAAAGAATTTGTCTTTGTTGGTTTGAATGTCTAAAGTGTCTGTCTTTCTCTGTTTGTGTGTCTGATTCTATTTGTTTGCATGTCTGGGTTGGTGTTTGCAAGTCCAAGTATTTGTATTTGTTGGTTTGAATGTCTAAAGTGTCTGTCTTTCTTGGGTTATGTGTCTGATTCTATGCGCTCGCATATGTGGGCTGATGTTTGCAAGCCCAAGAATTTGTCTTTCATGGTTTGAAAGTCTGTAGTGTCTGTCCTTCTCAGTTTGTGTGTATGATTCTATTTGTTTTATTTTCTTTTTTAGTTTTTGCAATTCCAAAAATTCGTATTTGTTGGTTTGAATGTCTAAATTGTCTGTCTTTCTCTGTTTGTGTGTCTGATTCTATTTGGTTGCATGTCTGGATTGGTGTTTGCAAGTCCAAGAATTTGTCTTTGTTGGTTTGAATGTCTAAAGTGTCTGTTTTTCTCTGTTTGATTCTATTTGTTTGCATATCTGGGTTGGTGTTTGCAAGTCCAAGTATTTGTCTTTGTTGGTTTGTGTGTCTAAAGTGTCTATCTTTCTCTGTTTGTGTGTCTGATTCTATTTGTTTGCATGTCTGGGTCTGTGTTGGCAAGTCCAAGTATTTGTCTTTGTTGGTTTGAATGTCTAAAGTGTCTATCTTTTTCTGTTTTTGTGTCTGATTCTATTTGTTTGCATGTCTGGGTTGGTATTAGCGAGTCCAAGAATTTTTCTTTGTTGGTTTGAATGTCTAAAGTATCTGTCTTTCTCTGTTTGTGTGTCTGATTCTATTTGTTTGCATGTGTGTATTGGTGTTTGCAAGTCAAAGTATTTGTATTTGTTTTTTTGAATGTCTAAAGTTTCTGTCTTTCTCTGTTTATGTGTCTGATTATATTTTTTTGCATGTCTGGGTTGGTGTTTGAAAGTCAAAGAATTTGTATTTGTTGGTTTGAATGTCTAAAGTGTCTGTCTTTCTCTGTGTGTGTGTCGGATTCTATTTGTTTGCATGTCTGGGTTGCTGTTTACAAGTCCAATAATTTGTCTTTGATGGTTTGAATGTCTAAAGTGTCTGTCTTTCTCTGTTTGTGTGTATGATTCTATTTGTTTGCATGTCTGGGTTGGTGATTTCAATTCCAAGAATCTGTGTTTGTTGTCTTTTATTCAATAATTGTATGTCATACTCTTTTATTGTTTATTGTTATATTTGTTTGCATGTCTAGGTTGTTGTTTAAACTTCCAAAAATTTGTCTTTGTTGGTTTCAATGCCTGGAGTTTCTGTCTTTCTCTTTTTGTTTGTCTGATTCTATTTGTTTGCATGTCTGGGTTGGTGTTTGCATGTCCAAGTATTTGTATTTGTTGGTATGAATGTCTAAAGGGTCTGTCTTTCTCTGTTTGTGTGTCTGAATGTATCTGTTTGCATGTCTGTGTTATTGTTTGAATGTATAATTATTTTTCTTTGTTGGTTTGAATTTTTAAAGTGTATTTCTGTCTCTGAATGTGTGATTTATTCTAATTTTTTTAATTTCGGTGTGGTTGTTTGCAAGTCATAGTAAATTTCAATAATGTTTTCGAAGTCATAAGAGTCTGTCTTTCTCGGTGTGTGTATCTGATTCTTTATTTTTTCATGTATGGGTTGGTGTTTGCAAGTCAAAGAATTTGTCTTTGTTGGTTTGGATGTCTAAAGTGTCCGTCTTTCTCTGTTTATGTGTCTGATTCTATTTGTTTACATGTCTGGGTTGGTGTTTGCAAGTCAAAGTATTTGTCTTTGTTGGTTTGGATGTCTAAAGTGTCTGTCTTTCTCTCTTTGTGTGTCTGATTCTATTTGTTTGCATGTCTATTTGTTTGCAAATCCAAAATGAACTTTGAAAAATCAAGATAATGTAACTGTGACAATTTAAACCACGACAAAACACTACTGAAATATTCCAACTCTTGCATTTCAAGGAAGGAAATCCAAAATGAACTTTGAAAGATCAAGAGAATGTAACCGTGACAAGGTAAACCAGAACAAAACACTACTGAAATATTCCAGCTCTTGCATTTCAACGAAAGAAATCCAAAATGAACTTTGAAAAATCAAGAGAATGTAACTTTGACAAGGTAAACCATGACAAAAAACTACTTAAATATTCCAACTCTTGCATTTCAACGAAATAAATCCAAAATGAATTTTGAAAAATAATTAAAATGTAACTTTGATACGGTAACCAAAACAAAGCACCATTGAAAAATTCCAACTCTTGAATTTCAAGGACAGAAATCTAATATGAACTTTGAAAAATTAAGAAAATGTAACTATGACATGGTTAACCACGAAAAAACAATACTGAAATATTCCATTTCTTGCATTTCACGAAAGAAATTCAAAATGAACTATAAAAAAATCAAGAGAATGTAAGTGTGACAAGGAAAACCACGAAAAAACACTATTGAAATGTTCAAACTCTTGCATTTCACGAAAAAAGTTCAAAATGGACTTTGAAAAATCAGGAGAATGTAACTGTGACAATATAAAGCACAACAAAACAATACTGAAATATTCCAACTCTTGCATCTAAGAGAAAGAAATTCAAAACGAACTTTGAAAAATCAAGAGAATGTAACTGTGACAAGGTAAAGCACAGCAAGTAACTACTGAAATATTCCAAATCTTTCATTTCAACGAAAGACATTCAAAATGAACTTTGAAAAATCAAAAAAATGTAACTGTGACAAGGTAAACCATGAAATAACACTAGTGAAATATTCCAACTCTTGCTTTTCAATGAAAGAAATCCAAATTGAACTTAGAAAAATCATAAGAATGTAATTGTGACATGGTAAACCACAACAAAATACTACTGAAATATTCTAACTCTTGCATTTCAACGAAAGAAATTCCAAATGAACTTAGAAAAATCAGGAGAATGTAACAGTGACAATGTAAACCATAACAAAACAAAACTGAAATATTCCAACTCTTGCATCTCAACGAAAGAAATCCAAAATGAACTTTTAAAAATCAAGAGAATGTAACTCTGACATGGTAAACCACGAAAAAACACTACTTAAATATTCCAAATCTTGCATTTCACGAAATAAATTCAAAATGAACTTTGAAAAAAAATCAAGAGAATGTAAAAATCCAAAATGAACTTTGAAAAATTGGGAGAATGTAACTGTGACAATGTAAACCATAACAAAACATTTCTGAAATATTCCAACTCTTGTATTTCAATGAAAAAAAACCAAAAATGAACTTTGAAAAATCAAGAGAGTGTAACTGTGACAAGGTAAACCACGACAAAACACAACTGAAATATTCCAACTTTTGCATTTCAATGAATGAAATCCAAAATGAACTTTGAAAAATCAAGAGAATGTAACTGTGACAAGGTAAACCACAACTAAACACTACTGAAATATTGCAACTCTTGCATTTCAAGGAAAGAAATCCAAAATGAACTTCGAAAAATCAAGAGAATGTAACTGTGACAAGGTAAACCACGACAAAACACTACTGAAATAATCCAACTCTTGCATTTCACGAAAGAAATTCAAAATGAACTTTGAAAAATCAAGAGAATGTAACTTTCACAAGGTAAAGCACAACAAAACACTACTGAAATATTCCAACTCTTGCATTTCACGAAAGAAATTCAAAATGAACTTTGAAAAATCAAGAGAATGTAACTGTGACAAGATAAAGCACAACAAAACACTACTGAAATATTCCAACTCTTGCATTTCAACGAAAGAAATCCAAAATGAATTTTGAAAAATCCAGAGAATGTAACTGTGACAAGGTAAAGCACAACAAAACACTACTGAAATATTCCAACTCTCGCATTTCAATGAAAGAAATTCCAAAATGAACTTTGAAAAATCAAGAGAATGTAATTGTGACAAGGTAAACCACGAAAAAACACTACTGAAATAATCCACCTCTTGCATTTCAATGAAAGAAATTCAAATTGAAATTTTAAAAATCAAAAGAATGTAACTGTGACAAGGTAAACTACGATAAAACACTACTGAAATATTCCAACTCTTGCATTTCACGAAATAAATTCAAAATGAACTTTGAAAAATCAGGAGAATGTAACAGTGACAATTTAAAGCACAACAAAACAATACTGAAATATTCCAACTCTTGCATCTCAGCGAAAGAAATCCAAAATGAACTTTTAAAAATCAAGAGAATGTTAACTCTGACATGGTAAACCATGACAAAAAACTACTGAAATAGTCCAACTCTTGCATTTCACGAAAGAAATTCAAAATGAACTTTGAAAAAAAATCAAGAGAATGTAAAAATCCAAAATCAACTTTGAAAAATCGGGATAATGTAACTGTAACAAAGTAAACCATAACAAAACACTAATTAAATATACCAACTGTCTCATTTAAACGATAGAAATACAAAAATTAATTTTTAAAAATCATGATAATGTAACTTTGACAAGGTAAACCACTACAAAACACTACTGAAATATTCCAACTCTTGCATTTCAACAAAAGAAATCCAAAATGAACCTTGAAAAATCAAGAGAATGCAACTGTGACAAGGTAAACCACGACAAAACACTACTGAAATATTCCAACTCTTGCATTTCAAGGAAATAAATCCAAAATGAACTTCGAAAAATCAAGAGAATGTAACTGTGACAAGGTAAACCACGATAAAACACTACTGAAATATTCCAACTCTTGCATTTCACGAAAGAAATTCAAAATGAACTTTGAAAAATCAAGAGAATGTAACTTTGACAAGGTAAAGCACAACAAGACACTACTGAAATATTCCAACTCTTGCATTTCACGAAAGAAATTCAAAATGAACTTTGAAAAATCAAGAGAATGTAACTGTGACATGGTAAACCACGACAAAACACTACTGAAATATTCCAAGTCTTGTATTTCACGAAAGAAATTCAAAATGAACTTTAAAAAATCAAGAGAATGTAACTGTGACAAGGTAAAGCACTACAAAACACTACTGAAATAATTCAACTCTTGCATTTCAACGAAAGAAATTCAAAATGAACTTTGAAAAATCAAGAGAATGTAACTGTGACAAGGTAAAGCACAACAAAACACTACTGAAATATTTCAACTCTTGCATTTCAGCGAAAGAAATCCAAAATGAACTTTTAAAAATCAAGAGAATGTTAACTGTGACATGGTAAACCACGACAAAAAACTACTGAAATAGTCCAACTATTTAACTACACGAAATAAATACAAAATTAACTTTGAAAAAAAATCAAGAGGATTTAAAAATCCAAAATGAACTTTTAAAAATTGGGAGAATTTAACTGTGACAAAGTAAACCATAACAAAACACTTCTGAAATATTCCAACTCTTGCATTTCAACGAAATAAATCCAAAAATGAACTTTGAAAAATCAAGATAATGTAACTGTGACAAGGTAAACCACGACAAAACACTACTGAAATATTCCAACTCTTGCATTTCAAGGAAAGAAATCCACAATGAACTTTGAAAAATCAAGAGAATGTAACTGTGACAAGGTAAACCATGAAAAAAAACTACTGAAATATTCCAACTCTTGCATTTCACGTAAGAAATTCAAAATGAACTTTGAAAAATCAAGAGAATATAACTGTGACATGGTAAACCACGACAAAACACTACTGAAATACTCCAACTCTTGCATTTCACGAAAGAAATTCAAAATGAACTTTAAAAAATCAAGAGAATGTAACTGTGACAAGGTAAAGCACAACAAAACACTACTGAAATAATTCAACTCTTGCATTTCAACGACAGAAATCCAAAATGAACTTTGAAAAATCAAGAGAATGTAACTGTGACAAGGTAAAGCACAACAAGACACTACTGAAATATTCCAACTGCATCAGCAGTAGAATACCATATATTTAAAATATAAGATTCTTTCCTTCTAAAGATGATTCGGGCAGAAATTAAACGTCCCCTAATTGAGTTCAAATACCGCTTCCAAGAGTCTAAATTCTTAATCAGCAAAAAGAGAAATTGCATTTCTAGCTTCAGTCAGACAACGACGCTAGTTGTTCGAATTTTGCTAAGATAATTCGTAGCAAAAAAAATGCTACGTACGATATTTCTAAGGAAGTTTAAACGGCAAAAAAAACTGTGTGAACGCCTGAATCATCAGGAATATTTAAAAGAAATTATCGGACGAAAGATTTACATCCTTGGTCCACTCGATCCAATGGCGAGCAATCCTTACAGCGCAGGACGAAAGAACTGCGTTTGGTAGTGGGGTAAATGTGCCTTTTAATTTTTTAATCTTAAGTCAGATCTGAAACAATTAGTACATCAAACCTAGAGAAATTCAGACGAAATTATTGTATTTTGGTCACCGTTATTGTCATAGAAGTGACCCGTTCCTGTGCAACTAAGCATGTAAGTTCAATAAATCTATTGTCTTTTTTATCTGTGTTTATTTCATTTATATGTCTGCGTCTAGTCTAATAATAGGTAATTAGTTCGTAAGTCTCCAAGGTAAATACTCCCAAAGGAATCTGATCTCCAGATAGCTCAAGAAGAAGAGGCCACGTTTTTCATCCCTACGAACACCAAAAGTCGTTATTGCCACAGCTTAGAAAAAGCTTCTAACCCCTGCTAGCCTATAAGAATTCGTATCTCTTAAGTCAGATCTAATTTTGCCATGGAAAAAAAGCTCTGAGGCGACAGAACCTATAGTTCAATAAACCGTAATTACTATTAAAACATTACATAACAACTGGCGCGAGTCGGAAATTGGAGAAAAACTTGCGAACTAGTTAGGCTGTGAAACTTTGTAATTTGAATTTAATTGTTGGGAAAGATACAGACATATAAGAAAATTATTTAGGCCTATTGCCGCTAGGCTACGATAGGAAAACCCTTATATCTCATAGGAGATAGTAGCATCCCCCAAAATAGATTAAGTAAAAATAAATTTATTTTCAATTAATTAAAAAAAATGGAAGAACTCAGTGAGTTATTAATAGTGCAAAAGTTAGTCGCAAAAAATATAGAGATTGCAAAATCTATACCAGAATACAATGGTCAGTCCGATATTGACGAATTTAATATCCAATTGACCCAGTTTGTACAACTAACAAAAACAGACATTGGAGCGTTAAAAGACATGCTTCTACTACGATTAAGAAGCCAGGCCTTAACTTTTCTAAAACAGGGCAAAAATAGCATAGGCAATAGCGTCAACTTTAAAGCAAATACGATTGTTGAATTTTTGGAAGCATTCAAATAGAGATATGTAGAATCCAGTTCTATAAATAATTTAATAAATGAATCATTAAGCTTTGACTTTTCGCAGACTATAAGGGAATGCCTGGATAATATACGCATTTCTGTAGAAGCAAAATACGGAAGTGGTTCTGGGCAACTGTATGAAAAAATCATACTAAATACCTTTTTGCAAGGGCTACTCCAAAAACTATATAGATTAATAATATCCAAAAATATTCAGACGTTGGATCTTGCAGTCCAAGAGGTAGAGAGACTAATCGAAGTTGATAAAATGGTTGTTAATCATAGTAAAGCAGAAATAAATACCCTAGACGACTCAAACGCGAACCTTCAGGGGCGACCAGGCATCCTCTAATTTCTTTTCAAGGGATAATTCCCCAGTGGCACAAAGAAACAAAACGCCAGAACCCACTAGGCAGAAAACAGTACGTGTTCAGCCCATTAACTCTACAATAATAAGGTGCTATAATTGTAATCGTGTTGGCCACATAGCGAGAGAGTGCCACTATGTCCCCAATCCCATACCAAGAAATGCTGTCGGTAATACGCAAAATTACGGTAACCATTTGTTCGGAAGAACAAATTTTAGCACCGGTCGTGCAATAGGCTAAAGCCAGGGGGATCGCGCCAATCAGTACCTTAGAATGCGTACCAACCAAATTTGTGTAACCCTCTCCCCAACAGGCAAATTAATCACCGGTTTGAAAACCCAAATACTCGCCACGGCCAATATAATGCGAGAATGCAATATAGAAATCTTGAAAATTTGCCGATGAAAAAGGAAAATTTTACAAGCCAACGGCACTGACAGTCAGCGCCAACAAACGGCACTGACACGAGACATCCAGGTTACAATAATAATACATGGCGAAGACAGACAGACGTAAATCATTTAAATATGCCTACGTAACCTAATGCATCAGAATATTTATCACGAGCACCGACAAATGAAAAAAAATCGCCAGAGAAACGTGTCAGGCACCTCAGAAATATAAGCTGGATCCTGGGTGTTCCAGGAATATTTAATAGGTCCAAGACAATATTAGTGCCGTCTTGTAGTGATATTATTAACAAATTACCTATATTTAATGATTTTTGTGTAGAAAACGTTTACTTTACGGCCTTAGTTGACAGTGGAGCTACTGTAAATATCATAAACTCTCGCGTATTTAATATGTTGCCTCTGCACATTAGGCGACAAAGGAACCCTAATAATCCCAATTTAACAAGTGTTACAGGTCATAAATTAAATGCAAAAGGGTCAATTTGCCTAAACTTAAAAAGAGACAATAGAACGTTCATGACAAATTTTATTATATGTGATAATTTCCCATATGAGGCTAAATTTTCCAGGCACCTATTTCCAGGAAAATTTTCCTGGAAATAGGTGCAAATTTTCTAAGGTCTAACAAAATACTATTAGACGTGGCTAAGGAGAGGCTTGTCTACCCAGCTAACGTAGGGGAAGAAAATTCTACCTTAAAAAATCCTAACAAGGGTTACGGCGACATCATAACAGCAAACAGAATTGCTAGTGGTATAATTTCAATGTATTTTTAGCTTCGTGTCTCCAAAACATAAGGCATCATTGGGAATTTGTTCAATTACCCTGAGAAATATTGCAGAAATGAAGTATATTTAAATAATACAAGTATGGAATCTGCGAAAATAAAAATAGGAGATATGCGACAGTACAGATCAAATGAAATTAAGAAAATAGCGGAATTATGGAAGAACATAATAAAACCCAACGTGACGCCACAAGATGCCGCAATGGCGAAGCATACCGCCAGTATGAATCTAATAAATAACGAAAATAAAGAGAAATATTACGGATTCGCGATAAGGAAAACAAAATTCCCTCCCAAAACGATGCTAAAAATTCAAATATCACAGATGATCGAGCCAGTGGTTAGCAAATCAGAAATATGGTTTGCGACACCGTCTGAAATACCCGGAAATCTATTATGCGAGGAACAGATTATATCTTATGACAAAGGGGAAGGTTTTATTTGGGTAACCAATAACCATGAAAATGATACAATTACAATTAAAAAGGGGACGTGTTTAGTCCAAATCCAGATTTTAACGGAAAATGATTTAAATACATGGGAAAATTCTAAAAGAAACCTAGTTAACGGTATCAAAACTTCAAATAACGAATATCCTTTCACTAAATCACAATTTTTAAACAAATTTAATATGGATCATATTACGGACTTGGACCTTCATAAAACATTATGCGAATTTCTATGGAATTTTAAGGATGTATTTTCTGCATCTGAAAATGATATTGGGTTAATACCATTTTACGAAAATTCAATTTTAACGACTAGTAATCCCGTAGCAAAACAACCATATCGTGTGCCATATAAGCACAAAGAGTGGTTAAAAAATAAAATCCATGAATTAGAAAGAAACTAAACTATACGCCCAAGTAAAAGTCCATATAGCGCACCTGTGATCTTAGTACCAAAAAAGAATGGAGATCTTAGACTCATAGAAGATTATAGGGCTCTCAACAAACAAGTAGTTAGCGATAAATTTCCTCTACCAAGAATAGACGAAATTCTTGACTCAATTTCAAGCAAAAACAAAATTTTTACTTCTTTGGACCTTACCCAAGGCTACCACCAGGTGAAAATAGCCGAAAAGGATGTCCAAAAGACTTCATTTTCAGCATCCGAATATGATTCTTATGAATACTTGAGAGTACCATTTGGGCTTAAAACAAGTTCACGGGCACGATGTAGACCCCCATTGCACCTTTTAAGAGGATTAAAGAATATAATTCATTTTGTTGATGATATTATATGTGTGGGGGAAAACACTGAACAACACTTAGCAACATTAGCTAAGGTGTTCGAGAAGTTCAGGCAAGGCAATTTAAAATGCCGGCCTAAGAAAGTAAATTTATTTCAACCTAAGATTAAATTTTTAGGAGTAGTAGTAACCCAGGGAGAGATATCCCCAGTCCCTGATAAAATAAAAAGTCTCGAAAACTTCAAGCCCTCCAGAACTATTAAAGAATTAAGAGGAATTTTAGGCCTTACTGGCTACTTTAGAAAATTCGTACGCAATTGTGCCCAAGTTGCGAAACCCCTCACGGAATTAACCAAAGGAAACTCCCATAATGTTACCTGGTCCCAGGAAACTCAAATGTCCCTAGACCGACTCAAAAAGGCACTCACTTCTGAACCTATGTTAGCACTCCCTGATTTCGAAAACGGAAAATTCATCGTTACCACTGATGCTAGCTCAAAAGGCATAGGCGCTATCCTTTCGCAAATAATCCCGGTAGAAAACCCTAACCCTCTACAGGGAACACCTAAACAAATAGAAAAAGTTATATGCTATTCAAGTAAAACTTTATCAAAAGGCGAAAGTAGTTATTCCGCCACAAACTTAGAATTGTTATCTATTATCTACCACTTGGACAAATATAGGCATTATTTAATTTGTAGAAAATTTATACTACGATCAGACCATTAAAGCTTGCAGTACCTTCGCACATTTAAAAACCCCACGGGCATTCTAGCTAGATGTATTAAGAAAATCCAAGACCTAGACTATGAATTTGAACATTTAAAGGGAAAACAAAACTCAGCTTGCGACTTTTTGAATAGATGTCCAGAAAATAGTCCGTCGGAAACTGAAGAAAATGAACTTAATGCTATTAATGCTAAAAGCAAACATGGATGTAAGAAAAACAAAGTCAAGGACGCAACAAAAGAAAATACCATTAACTATTGTCACTTGTCTTTGGAAAATAAAAAAATAAAGCAAAAAAATGAAGAAATGTGTGTAGAACTAATTTATTATTTTTTGAATTATGATGAGTTACCGGATAAATTAAAAACTCTTATAAAAGAGATAGATAATTTTTACTACGACCTTGATGAAGAAATACTGTGTAGAATTGTGACTGCTGAGACAAATAGAAACCAAACCTCGATAATACCTGTGTTACCACATAACTTGATAGGGCCTGCATTTGAATATTTTCATTCGGACACAGGTGGACATTTAGGAGTTATGAAAACATTCCATAAGTTAAAACAATACTTTTACGTACAATCTGCACTGACAAAACTTAAAGAATTTGTAAGTACATGCGAAGCATGTAACTTGAGAAAAATCCCCCCAGCTTATCCAAATCCTCCAATGGGAAGGGTCCCGGTAGCGAAGTACCCCTTCGATATTATCTCATTTGACCTATAAGGGACAAGTGGAGGCTTACCTGTTTCTAGCAGAGGTAATACTTGTATTCTTTCGGTTATAGATCATTTTTCCGGATTTACTTTTGCAAAAGCATTAAAAAATCAAGGTGCTTATGCCACAAGTAAGGCATTAGCAAAATTATTTTTACAATTTGGCATTCCTAATAAAATTTTTGAGCGACAACGGTAGCAACTTTGTCGCAAAAGTAACATAGGATTTAATGAATTATCTTAATATAGGGCGAATTGTGACAGGGCCGTACCACCCATAAGCTAATGGCAAAATAGAAAACAGACATACAATATTCTCTAACGTTCTAAGTATTTATACGAAAGACAATAGGAGCGACTGGGATAAATTCTTACCTTATTTAACCAACGTTATCAACACTGCTTATTCCGAAACAACCAGAGACAATCCATTTTATTTACTTTTCGGTCTTGATTTTAAAATCCCATAAGATGAGATTATTGAATCTCGGCAGTATTATAATAGCTCAGAAGATTATAAACAAGAATTCATAAATAGGACGAGGAAAACTTATAAAATAGTTAGGCAAGAGTTGGAAAAATGTAAAATAAACCAAGAACTAAGAAACCAACCCAAAATTAAGGGGAATATAAATTTCAAAGTAGGAGAATTCGTTTACCTAAAGAACGAGGCGAAAACGGAAGGAAAAAAACTTTCCAACAAATATTCTGGGCCGTGCAGAATAATCAAAAAGTACGATAACAAATATACTTTTAAAATTGAGACCCGCGATAGCAGAAGAACTTAGAATGCGCAGGTTAGCCGAATAACAAGAGCAAGATTTCCAGAGAGATGGGTATAACATCCCTCTTCTACTGATTCGTCAGATGCAGAAAACTAGCCCCCTAGGTCAAGATTGGCCGAGCTAAAACCCTTTAATTTCAAGCAAGACTATTTTGAGAATGACAGTGACAAGGAAAATTTTGAAGAATTTTTAGCAATAGAGAATCTAGTTGTTCCTACGAAAAAATCCCTAATACCAGGATTTCTTCCTGAAATGAAAACGCAAAAAAGTCCAAAAAGTTATTCATCGGCAAGCGCAGGAGATTTAGATTATACAATATCTCCAAAACTCAAGTTTTTCCTGATAAAACTTTAACATCTAGTCCCCCAAAAAGATTTCATGATGATGTGGGTTCACCAGGAAAACCAATAGAAAGGTTTCCGTCATTGTAGGAAGAATAAAACAGAGCATAAGAAACTCCTTGTATAGTTGTAAAGCACACTCCCCCCAAAAATTCAACTAAAACAAACCTCCGAGAAGCAATGGATTTCATCAATTTTCCAATAAAAACGAGTCAAAATAAATTACCCAGGAATAAAACTCCAACAGATGACCAGCAAGGTGAATATCATGATATAACTGTATCCAAGGCCAAACCTAAACAGTAGACTTCATGGAGGGTAACCCTAGTGCAAAAAATGCCCCATCCCCCTGAGGACATGGCATTCAAACAATGGAGGAACCCCGCAAAAACTTTTGATTCCTCCCAAAGCTCTCAAGAATCTTTCAAATCTCCCGAGTTGAGGACTCAAAACGAGGACTTAGGGAATAAACCTTTTACTTCCAGGGGAGTAGAAATTTACGAAGGAATGGCAGGTGATACCACAAAAAGTGCCACCTCTAAAAGTTCCAATTCGGATTCGTCTGTAAGCAGTTCCGAAGAGTCTGATGGTGAATCAGACCATATAGTAGCTAAATAAATAGGAAAATCAAGACCGACCTCAGCAGCCGCACACGGGAAACAAACGAAATTAAAAGGGCAAGAATTTTTGAAAAAACAATACAAAAAGTTTGACCTTATTTCGCTAGACAAACCGAAAAAGAAAAAACCGCAAGAAATAGAGGAGAAAATAACGACACAGTCAGGTAGAACGGTTAAAAAACCTGACAGATGGAAATATCCCTAATTAATGTAAAGACAAATTTCAAAGATAATAAATTTAACACCATAATAAATTTAACAGCGTGCAAGTAAAGTTCACCAAGTCAATATTAATGAAAAAAAAATAAATAATACAAGTGATCTCAAAACATTGGTGATCAGAGAGAAAGGTGGGAATAGAAAATAACCAAATATAGAAAGCTTGTGGTCTACTGAGGACGACAGCTGGCGTTGGATCACGTCTTGTGGGAAGCCCGGGGAAAAAATCAAGGCCCATGATTGTTTTTTGTAGTTTTTTTTTGTGTAAACGATCGTAGGAAGGGATATTTCTCAGTCCTTCAAGTGTAAGAAATTATTATTTTTACGCCAATCAGGGCCAGTCAAAACAATACTTAAAGGTTGAATAGAAACTTCAGTGAGCTAAGTTTTCGTTTTTTGGATCTGAATGCTTTGAAAGAGAAACAGAGAGTTTACTTTCTTATAGCTCCGAGGCAAAAAAAAGAGAGAAAAGCTTTTTAATTTCATTATATTATACCTACGACGTATGCTGTCCTACAGCTCTGTGTTAAACATTACTTCCAAAGAGAAACAGAGACATTAATGCCTTTAGCTCCTTGGCGAAAAATTTAATTTCGATAGTTTATACCTATGACGTATACAATAACAGAGAGATCACTGCTCTATAGTTCTGTGACAAAAATGTTCTTTAATTTCATTGGTTTATCTATGACATATCTTGTGCTCTAATTTTTGTGACATATTTTCGCAAGTCATTCAGGTTATATCTTACCTATACTGATTCAGGTCTCCCTCGGATTCTTCCTGAAAAATTGACCAATATCCTAACCAAGATAGATATTATCCAAAACAAGATATTATCAGTACAGAAGCGTCTAATTATATGAAATATTTCGTATTAGTGCAGATTATAATTATTTTATTTTATATGATATAAATATATCGTATTTATTTATTTTTGCTCAAACATTTAGATTTGCTCAAACAATAGCCTTCTAAAAAGATATTGATGTCAGTTCTTCATTACGCTTATATTTTTTGCCAAGCATCAACTGGAATCTACGAGGGCAAGCTAGGAATCCTTCATCCAATGACCTTATTCGAAAGACGAATACGAGGCACCAATTTTGACTTGCAATTACGTAAAAATCCTGAGACTAAGAACCTCTGCATTTCAGCCGTTAAACCTAGAGCCCCATCAGAACGTCTAAGCCAGGAAATAGGGAAGACATTAGAAAACGAGTGGATAGAGAGGTCTCCAATCGTCCTTGTTATGTCTTATTCCCTCATTGTAGTATCGTTTACGTAAAACCGTGTGGTTATGACGCTGCAACGTGCGTTTCTTAAACAGCACGGACGTGCGTGAACAATGCAGGCATGAAAAATATTGTAAAAGTAGACCTCAAACTTAATAATTTAAGGTAAATTATGTTTATTTAATATCGATATATTCGTTCTCAAAACAAATTTGAAGACACTTCTGTTTTGGATTTTCATTGTGAGCACTAATATTAGTGTATTTATTTAATTCTGTCTCACAGCTTAGAAATTAATGTACCCAATTAATACGTGACTTATTTGTACTATGAGTATTTACTTTAAAGAACGTCTGATTCTGCCTCGCTATTTTTGTTACAGGAAGTAAATGACAAATTGGCCATTGAGTATTACCATGAGCTACCAAGTGCAGATCCGATCCATTAACATCTATTTTCATCATATCTCAACCAACAACGAGTACTCACCCAACCTTCAGGAAAGTATCTTCTCAACTTCGTCTACTAAAACAATAGTTACCTTCGTCCGTCTTTTCTTCGACTATGAACCATATTACGTATCAGGTAACACTATATTTGAACCTCAGTATCAAGTGCTTTAACGAACTATATAATCACATAATTCTGAGAACTCCATCGATCAGCACAAGATAAACGATATTTAACGATATTTGAAGTTGAAAGATACTTAAAGACATTTGAAGATATTTGAAACTGAAGTTAGAGACAGTTTGAAGTTTAATTCTGAGAACCCCATCGAGCAGTACAAGATAAACGATATTAGAAGTCAAATGATATTTGAAGATGCTTGAGGTTGAACTTAAAGACAATATATTAAGAGAGTCACTATAGTATGGCGACAACCCGTTTCAAAAGGCACAAAAGAACAATTTTACGCGAGAATACATTCTCTATGTGCCTCAAAAATCCTAAAAATGATATGCTGAGAAGAAAAATACCAACACCTGTAGTGGGAAGAATCATTTCCCAGTTGACTATTAGAACGATATTTAACGGTCATTTCCCAGTTGATTATTAGGGAAAACTTACCGCGTAAAGACAACTAGACTCGAACTGTTCCATGAAGAAACCATAACGTAAGTGCTTCGAAATTTTTGCCAAGACAAAAGTAGTGAAGGACAGTAATTTACAACAGAACGGTGTAGTACACTAAGGACACGAAAGGTGATGAATAGATGTGAAGCTACATGTGTTACTTCCTAATAACTTTGACAATTCAAAAATCCCAATAGTGAAAGTGTTTTAATGTCATCAGTGAATATGATGAACCAAATATTGTATGTCATAAATCATTCTTGGATGTACCGCAAGTATAATTATATGTAATATTATTATATTATTCATTTACAGTTGTGTAGATATTATTCAGTATGTAATATAGACAGCAAAATGAAAAAAAACCTAATGTAAAACTAGAATAGTCCCTACCTTATTGGAAATGTAAAAGTAATCAGTGTTAGATATAGAAAAAAAAAATCTTTAATATAGTAGCTAACCTAGAACCAAAAATAATCTTAGTCCAATAGATGAATTTTAGATAGGGATGTAGAATAAAATAAGAAAAATAATTGAAAAATTTTAAGCACTCCTAATGAGCAGTTACTAATGACGGGACGTCATTATTTAATGGGAAGCGTGATGTGCACCAGTAGTAGAATACCATATATTTAAAATACAAGATTCTTTCTTTCTAAAGATGATTCGGGCAGAAATCAAACTTCCCCTAATTGAGTTCAAATACCGCTTCCAAGAGTCTAAATTCTTAATCAGCAAAAAGAGAAATTGCATTTCTAGCTTCAGTCAAACAACGGCGCTAATCGTTCGAATTTTGCTAAGATAATTAGTAGCAAAAAAAATACTATGCACGATATTTCTAAGGAAGTTTAAATGGCAAAAAAAACTGTGTGAACGCCTGAATCATCAAGAATATTTAATAGAAATTATTGGACGAAAGATTTATATTCTTGGTCCACTTGAGCCAATGGCGAGCAGTCCTTACAGCGCAGGACGAAAGAACTGCGTTTGGTAGTGGGGTAAATGTGCCTTTTAATTTTTTAATCTTAAGTCAGATCTAAAACAATCAGTACATCAGACCTAGAGAGATTCAGGTGAAATTATTGTATTTTGGTCACCGCTATTGTCATAGAAGTGACCCGTTCCTGTGCAACTAAGCATGTAAGTTCAATAAATCTATTATCTTTTTTATCTGTGTTTATTTCATTTATATGTCTGCATCTAGCCTAATAATAGATAATAAGTTCGTAAGTCTCCAAGGTAAATGCTCCCAAAGGAATCTGATCTCCAGATAGCTCGAGAAGAAGAGGCCACGTTTTTCATCCCTACAAACACCAAAAGTCGTTATCGCCACAGCTTAGAAAAAGTTTCTAACCCCTGCTAGCCTATAAGAATTCGTATCTCTTAAGTCAGATCTAATTGTGCCATGGAAACAAAGCTTTGAGACGTCAAAATTTATAGTTCAATAATTCTTAATTACTATTAAAACATTACATAACACAACTCTTGCCTTTCAACGAAAGAAATTCAAAATGAACTTTGAAACATCAAGAGAATGTAACTTTGACAATGTAAACCACGACAAAACACTACTGAAATATTCCAACTCTTGCATTTCAATGAAAGAAATTCAAAATGAACTTTGAAAAATCAAGAGAATGTAACTGTGAGAAGGTAAACCACGACAAAACACTACTGAAATATTCCAACTCTTGCATTTCACGAAAGAAATTCAAAATGAACTGTGAAAAATAAAGAGAATGTAACTGTGACAAGGTAAAGCACAACAAAACACTACTGAAATATTTCAACTCTTGCATTTCAACGAAAGAAATCCAAAATGAATTTTGAAAAATCCAGAGAATGTAACTGTGACAAGGTAAAGCACAACAAGACACTACTGAAATATTCCAACTCTCGCCTTTCAACGAAAGAAATTCAAAATGAACTTTGAAAATTAAGAGAATGTAACTGTGACAAGGTAAACCACGACAAAACACTACTGAAATAATTCAACTCTTGCATTTCAATGAAAGAAATTCAAAATGAATTTTGAAAAATCAAGAGAATGTAACTGTGACATGGTAAACCATGACAAAACACTACTGAAATATTCCAACTCTTGCATTTCACGAAAGAAATTCAAAATGAACTTGGAAAAATAAAGAGAATGTAACTGTGACAAGGTAAAGCACAACAACACACTACTGAAATATTCTAACTCTTGCATTTCAACGAAAGAAATCCTAAATAAACTTTGAAAAATCAAGAGAATGTAACTGTGACAAGGTATAGCACAACAAGACACTACTGAAATATTCCAACTCTTGCGTTTCAACGAAAGAAATTCAAAATGAACTTTGAAAAATTAAGAGAATGTAACTTTGACAAGGTAAACCACGACAAAACACTACTGAATTTAAGTATGTTTCATCTCATTCGAAGACATGTAAAAAAAAAATTTAAAAAAAATATATCATGTTAAAAAAAAAAAATTGGGGGTGGGGGCATAAAGTTGGAGGGGGGCGTCCTTCGAGTTTGGGGATAGGGGACCTTTGGGGGGGTGATGTCTCTTCTGGTTAGGGTCGTTGGTGCTTATGATTCTTGATGGTTCGTACTCGCATACACCTTACTACTTGATTTGCAAGGATTTCTAAGGTTTGTTCTGAATTTCATTATTAAAATTCTTTTCTTGCCATCTACATCTCTCTTAGTATCAACTTTTAGTATACTATAGCGTTAGACTCTGTTTTAAACTGACAACACTGTTCAAACACCACTTGTGTATTATACAGAACACAACGGAGAGGTAGAGCTAGGTCAACTCGCAATGTCATTCTATCATTATTAACTATTTTCATAGATTTATGTTGTCTCAAATTTATATCAAATTGCCTGAGTTAACAAGCCCTTCGGGGTTACCTTAACTGCTAATCACTTTAACCCTTTTTCTCCATCTTCATGCGATCCAATTCGCAAATACTATCTAGCTCTTTTTTTTCTCTATTATTCAATTAATATCGTTTGTATAGTCCAATTCGCGAATCCCTTATCCCTTTTTGCTCTACCTTCATACGATCCAATCACTAATTAGAATCATTCCCGCTCCTATTATTCAAACATTAATTAATATCGTTCATAGAGTTCAATTCGCAAATGCTAAACCCTGTTTTTTGTAAATAGAGTTATTTTTTTTGGTAAATGATTCAACTGCATATTGGCATCAATTCTAGACATTTTACATTCTTAATCAAACTACTCTCGAATTACGGCAATTTTCCAAAAAAATATATCGCTTTTGCAAGGGGAATCCCCGCTCGTAACTCTCTTTGAAAAGGTGTAGAGCATCAAGCAAATAGTATGGGAATTCCTAGGGCCTCAAGCAAATAGCATGGTAATTCCTAGGGCCTTGATAGAAATGGTACCTACTACTCTACTATGGTGGCAATATGATGTCCAATAAGCTTAGCCGTGTCATCTTCAGAAGAAATATGGATAAGTATTTAATTTAATTAAAAAATAAATGCATACGTATTTCATGTAGTTTTGAACCCTGCCTCTTTGAAATGTATTTTCAGTTGCAATTTATTTTTAATAGGCATCTCTAAAGCTAAATAAAGCTATACTATACCAGCTATGAAGTCAAAGTGTCATCAAATTTAGGTCCTTATCAATTATTAAAATACAAAAATTGAAAAGGAAAGATTTTTCTAAGGAGCATATAATTTTGGAGCTGATATATACTATTACTACACTATTACTAAATCTTTCATTAATTTCTTTTTACTGGGTATTTAAAAAAAGTAGAGGCCCAAAGTTGTTCAGTAGAGAAGAAAGCTCTTTGAGACGCCCAGACACGAAATAGTAGGCTAGAGAGCCATGTCATTTTTTATTAGATTTGAATTACTATCGATTTGGGGAGAGAAAACATATTATTTTTAAGAAGAAACTTTCAAAACCGCTTTAATCAGGGGGAAATTTTATCATAAAAATGTCATTTCTCGATATTGCTATGCATTGGAAATCTAGAAGAAATGTGTCGAGTTTGGGCTGGTTTCCTAATCGAA
This sequence comes from Artemia sp. Qi Xiang Cuo, assembly GCF_049724085.1. NCBI lineage: Eukaryota > Metazoa > Arthropoda > Branchiopoda > Anostraca > Artemiidae > Artemia > Artemia sp. Qi Xiang Cuo. The sequence continues at coordinate 36,803,737 of NC_142798.1, forward strand.
CCCAATTTGTTAGTCCCTCCAATTTTCCTTTTATTTATTCTCACAAATATAGGAGAAATAAATAAAAAACGAACTTATTGGTTTAGGGTAAAATAATCGATACTTGTGCATTATATCCTACACAGCGCTATAGACTTACACACGAAAGAAGTCAAGTTTGGATAATGCTAGTGAAATAAAATAAAACAGGATGAAAATATAATAGTTTATAAACAGATTTGGGCTATATATTTGCACATTAGGAGGGGATGGGGAGTAAAGTATAGCATGTATTAAATACGTAACCTAACATAACCTAGGTGCCTTCCTTGATCTCCCTTTATTGGGAAGAATACACACATATTATATATATATATATATATATATATATATATATATATATATATATATATATATATATATATATATATATATACATGTATATATATATATATATATATATATATATATATATATATATATATATATATATATATATATATATATATATATATATATATATATATATATATATATATATATATATATATATATCCCCACTCTCTTCGCGCTAAAGTTTTACTTTTTGTCCCAATTCCTTTTGTTTTTGAATGCTCAAACACATGGGCCGAAGGGTTGGAATACTATTTTTAAAGCACTGTAAAACTTCAATGCAAAGATTGATGTATTGAGGAGTGAGTAGTCCCCCTCATGTACAGAATAATTTTCTGTTTGCTTTACGTTTTACTGTCGTTCTTTGCTTACATTTGAAAAAAAGTTATTTTATTTAATTGACTCAAAGATCACTAATTGTTGTAACAAAACTTTTGAACAGGTTTTTCTTTAATGTTACATTACAATTTTTGGAAATATTTAATTTCTTTTCTGGTTCTGATTATATTATTACATTATTTTTAGTGTTACTTTTAATTTCAGAATACCCAATTAAAAATGCTTTGTGTTTGAAAATATCTTGCATATTACATAACAGTTTGCGCACAAAAAAGATGGATTCTTGTGTAAGCCCTTACTTTATAAACCCAGGATAATGGTAGTAAAAAAAAAGGTTATGGTACATGTTAATATACCTTCTGCAGACATAGAACAGATTTTTTTTCGGCCAAAAAGCATGGAAAATACCAAGGAGCATAACTCTGCTTTTTTTTAACATATTAATGTATTTACTGAGTTCGTGAAAACCGTATAGTTTTTCCCCATTCAGGATATGTGGTATCGCTACCTATAAACACAGTAGAAAGGTGGGTACCAGCCCCACGCGACACCCCTGCTGCCACCTACAACTTTTTTACATAATTTATGCATGTTTGTATGGTTTTAGTCAGTCAGAATGGAAAAACAGAATTTTTCTCACTTGAAAAACATGAATTTTCTCACATTGATGGATGTTTTCTTGGACGGTTATGTGTGTTGGTCAATTTATTTGATGTTTTTCATGGATGTCAACAGCAATTCATGTCTGTTTTATGGTTTTAGTCAGTGAGAATGAAAAAACAGGAACTTTCTCACATTTATGGATGTCAACAGCAATTTATGTCTGTTTTATGGTTTTTGTCAGTGAGAATAAAAAAACAGGAACTTTCTCACATTTATGGATGTCAACAGCAATTGTTTTCATGGACGATTATGTGTGTTTGTCAATGTTTTTGTTGCTTTTCATAGATGTTGACAGCAACTTATGACTTTTTTATCGGTTTTGACAGTGAGAAGTAAAAATCAGAAACTTTCTATCTTTGATGGATGGTTTATCGTTCGGTGGCTGTGAGAATGAAAAATCAGGGATTCTCTCACTTCGATGGTTGTTTAAAGGTCGATTTATTTGCTGTTGTTTGTCCAGGTGTAATGACATTGGGGTGATTTACATAATCGGTGGGGGAATTATTGGTTCACGAAAGGAGAATTAAGAAACAAACATGGCTTCTTTGATCTTTAGGCTAACCTAACCTGAGAAATTGATTTACATAATCGCTAGGGGAATGTATTGATTCACGAAGGGGGGATTAAGAAACAAACATGGCTTCTTTGATCTTTAGGCTAACCTAACCTGAGAACTTGATTTACATAATCGCTAGGGGAATGTATTGATTCACGAAGGGGGAATTAAGAAACATTATGGTTTCTTTGATCTTTAGGCTAACCTAACCTGAGAAATTGATTTACATAATCGACGGGGAATTATTTATTCACGAAAGGGGAATTAAGAAACATTATGGCTTCTTTAATCTTAGGTCTGAGGGATAAACGTTCTTTAGGTCAGAGAGAAAAATTAATATTCTATTTTTAAATAGGGCTTCATTGATCTTTAGTGTCAGGAATTAGAAATGACGTCACTTGTTATCTTGGAATTATGGTGGAGTCTAAAGAGATAGAAATTCTATTTTTAAATACGGCTTCACTGAGCTTTAAGTCGGAGAGATAAATTGATATTCTAACGAAACCTTAATAGTGTAGCTAGGAACATTTATGAGATGAAGAGATTAACGTAGGAAAGGGTTTCCTAGAAATTTGAAATGTGAAAGCACAGAGATGCCAAAAACAAAAGGAACACGCTGAGATTACGTTTAGGGATTATTTGGGTGAAACGGTTTTAGACATTTTAGGGAATTATTTCGGCAAAACAGTTAGAGACATTTTAAAAGATGATTTTAGAAAAGGTTTAAGAAGAGGTTTTGAGTGTGGTCGTATAGTAAGCAAGTTCTATTTGAACAGTGTCGTGAGGTCCTCTACCCCAACCCCAAAGGGCCCCGATCGCCCTACCCCGACCCAAAGAGCTCCGATCCCCATACCCCAATCCCGAAGGAACCCCCCGGTCCCCAAATGTTCCCCGGGCCCCGTCTTTCGTTGATGTATTTTGTCTGAAACCTATGATTTGGGGTGTATGGGTTGCTATTTTTGACTTTTCTGAGTTGGATTTCTTAGTCTTTCATAGGTATGTGTTGTCTGAAACCTATGATTTGGGATGAGTGGTTTGCTATTTTCGACCTTTTTGAGTTGGATTTCTGACCCTTACTTAGGTGTGTAGTGTCCAAAAATTATTATTTGGGATGTGTCGTTTGATTTTTGGAATCTTCAGAGCTAGAATTCTGAGTCTCTCATAGGTGCTCGTTGTCGGAAACTTCGATTTTGGTATGAGTAGTTTTCTCTTTAAAACATTTATAAGCTAGGCTTTCCTAGTATATCATAGGTGAATGTTGTCAGAAAATTATGATTTGGGATATGTAAATTACTATTTCGGGCTTTTCTGAGCTAGATTTCTTAGTCTCTCATAGATGTTTGTTGTCTGAAACCTATAGTTTGGGATGAGTAGTTTGCTATTTTTGACTTTTCTGAGCTAGGTTTCTTAGCCTTTCATAGGTGTGTGTTGTCAGAAACTTATGATTTGGGATATGTAAATTACTATTTTTGACTTTTCTGAGCTAGATTTCTTAGCCTTTCATAGATGTTTGTAGTCTGAAACCTATAGTTTAGGATGAATAGTTTGCTTTTGGACTTTTCAGAGCTGGATTTCTTAGCCTTTCGTAGGTGTGTGGTTACTGAAACTTATGATTTGGGATATGTAAATTACTATTTCGGGCTTTCCTAAGCTAGATTTCTTAGTCTTTCGTTGGTGTGTGTTGTCTGAAACATATGATTTGGGATTGTAGTTTTGCTTTTTGGACTTTTCAGAGCTAGGATTCTTAGTCCCTCATAGGTGTTTGTTGTCTGAAACCTATAGTTTGGTATGAGTAGTTTGCTATTTCAGGCTTTTCTGAGCTAAGGTTTCTTAGTATTTCGTAGGTGTGTGTTGTCTGAAACTTATGACTTGAGGTGTCTAATTTGCTATTTCAGGCCTTTCTGAGCTAAGGTTTCATAGTATTTCGTAGGTGAATGTTGTCTGAAACTTGTGATTTGGGATATGTAAATTACTATTTCGGGCTTTTATAAGTTAGATTTCTTAGTCTTTCGTTGGTGTGTGTTGACTGAAACCTATGATTTGGGATATAAGGTTCTTAGTCTTCCGTTGGTGTGTGTTGTCTGAAACCTATGATTTGGGATTTGTAGTTTGCTTTTGGACTTTTCAGAGCTAGGATTCAGAGTCCCTCATAGGTGTTTGTTGTCTGAAACCTATAGTTTGGGATGAGTAGTTTGCTATTTCAGGCTTTTCTGAGCTAAGGTTTCTTAGTATTACGTAGGTGTGTGTTGTCTGAAACTTATGATTTGAGGTGTGTAATTTGCTATTTCAGGCTTTTCTGAGCTAAGGTTTCATAGTATTTCGTAGGTGAATGTTGTCTGAAACTTATGATTTGGGATATGTAAATTACTATTTCGGGCTTTTCTAAGCTAGATTTCTTAGTCTTTCGTTGATGTGTGTTGTCTGAAACCAATGATGTGGGATGGGAGGGGTGCTATTTTTGACTTTTCTGAACTTGATTTCTTAGCCTTTCCTAGGTATGTGTTGTCTGAAACCTATGATTTGGGATGGTTAATTTGCTATTTTTGAATTTTCCGAGCTAGTTTTCTTAACCTTTCATAGGTTTGTGCTGTCATAAAATTATGATTTGGGATTTAGAGTTTTCTTTATAGACTTTTCAGAGCTAGGATTCCTAGTTCCTCATAGGTGTTTATTGTCTGAAACCTGTAGTTTGGGATGAATAGTTTGCTATTTCAGGCTTTTCTTAGCTAAGGTTTCTTAGTATTTCATAGGTGTGTGTTGTCTGAAAATTATGATTTGAGGTATGCAATTTGCTATTTCCGACGTTTCATAACCAGATTTCTTAGTCTTTCGTAGGTGTGTGGTGTCTGAAACCTATGATTTGGGATGTGTGGGTTGCTATTTTTTGACTTTTCTGAGCTGGATTTCTTAGCCTTTCGTAGGTGTGTGTTGACTTAAACCTATGATTTGGGAATGATTGGTTTGATATTTTTTAATTTTATTATCTAGATTTATTATCATTTAATAGGTTTATTCTTTCATAAAATTATGATTTGGGAGGTGTAGTTTGCTTTTTGGACTTTTCAGAGCTAGGATTCTTAGTCCCTCATAGGTGTTTGTTGTCTGAAACTTCTAGTTTGGGATGAGTAGTTGAATATTTCAGGCTTTTCTGAGCTAAGGTTTCTAAGTATTTCGTAGGTGAAGCTTCCACGTCAGTTTTAAGTTCACCAAGACATAAAAAATTTAAAGTTCAGTTCTAAATTTTTCCATAGAAGATAGGAAAAGTTTTACTATGATTGTGATTATTTTCTATGAAAATAGAAAGTTTCACTTTAATTCTAAATTTGCTTAAATTCAGTTCCGACTTTTCTCAAAGAGATGAAAAAATTTAAAGTTCGGCTCCAAATATTTTCCACGTCAGTTTTAAGTTCACCAAGACATAAAAAATTTAAAGTTCACTTAGACATAAAAAATTTAAAGTTCACCAAGACATAAAAAATTTAAAATTCACTTCTAAATTTTTCCACAGAAGATAGGAAAAGTTATACTATGATTATGATTATTTTCCATGAAGATAAAAAGTTTCACTTTAATTCTAAATTTTCTTAAATCTTAAAATGACATGAAATATGCTTACGGCTTTACCAATCGTACTCTCTGCTTGTTCTTAGACACGACGCGGCTTTCTAACTGATACTCTATGGCAGGTTATCGACACTACCGAGTTTATTGCATGCATTAAATCAGTATTTTTTACGCAATGGAAGGATCAACACACAATTCATATCTGTAAAAAGTGAAGATGAATTATTCGACGAAAGTATGTGCACATGAAAAAATCATCGTCTTGTTGAATGCTGACAAGGAGAAATACCTGAAGTATGAAACGCGTGCAAGTGGAGATCTTATTCGGAATGTATGCATACGTTGTCATGACAGTGAGGAGTTAAATTCCTTTGGTGTAGCCAAGAATTTCCATCCTGCAAGTGGTGGATATGCGAGAGTAGCATTACCAGATAAATTAGTAGTCAAAGTGAATGCCAACTTTAAAATAATAGTTGAAGAAGAAGGACAACTTCTAGCTAATGGTACTGGTAGCATGTTAGCCGTTGATAGATATTATCCCAATCTTTCCGGTGTTACCATTCAAATGAAAGCAAAAGTTAAAAGAAGACATGCATACAGTTGCACCAACATAATAAATCATATCATGTCAACGTGCCAAAACTGCTATCTATGTAAAAATAATGTGGCAATAGACAGTGAAATCACAGGCAGAATAAAAAGGACATTAGCAGACAATATCGTCAATGAATATAAAGATGAATTGACGGAAAGTGAACCGCAAGTGTACTAATAATGTATAATAATGTATTTAACATATTTTTATATTAATATTCTACATGTCGTTATTTCATTAAAAATATCTAATGCATTATTTTGTTAAGTGTTCATTATTTTTAGGGTATGCTAGAACGTCAAACGTTTAGAATATCTATTAAAAAGGTCAGAGATGTAAGAAAAATAATTTTAGAGATAATGATACTACTAGCAGGCTCAATTTTTCATAGAAGATAGAAAAGTTCAAGTTCTCTTCTGAATTTTACCAAAGAACACAATTCAATTCTAATTTCACCAGAGAAAATAAAAAGCTTACGCTCCAGTTTTAAGTTCAGCAAGACATAAACAAATTAAAGTTCACTTCTAAATTTTTCCGTAGAAGATAGGAAAAGTTATACTATGATAGTGATTATTTTCCATGAAGATAAAAAGTTTCACTTTAATTCTAAATTTTTTTTAAATTCAATTCCGACCTTTCTCAAAGAGTTAAATTTAAAGTTCTATTCCAAATATTTTCCCGGAACAAGAAAAGTCCCAAGACATAAAAAATTTAAAGTTCACTTCTAAATTTTTCCGTAGAAGATAGGAAAAGTTATACTATGATTATGATTATTTTCTATGAAGATAAAAATTTCACTTTAATTCTAAATTTTCTTAAATTCAGTTCTGACCATTCTCAAAGAGATGAAAAAATTTAAAGTTCTGTTCCAAATATTCCCCCGGAAGAAGAAAAGTTCAACTTCGATTCTGAATTTTCTCAATGAAAATGAAATAAGTTATTGATCAATTCTATATTCCCAAAATATTAGAAAATTTTCCACTTCAATTCAGATTTTTCAAAGAGATGAAAAAATTTAAAATATTGTTCCAAATTTTTCATAGAAGATAGAAAATTTCAAGTTCTAATCTGAATTTTACCAAAGAATATACTTCAATTCTAATTACTCCAGAGAAAATAAAAAGCGTCCACTTCAGTTTTAAGTTCACCAATACATAAAAAATTTAAATTTCAGTCCTAAATTTTTCCTTAAAAGATAGGAAAAGTTATACTTTGATTGTGATTATTTTCTATAAAGATAAAAAGTTTCACTATAATTCTAAATTTTCTTAAATTCAGTTCCGACCTTTCTCAAAGAGATGAAAAAATTTAAAGTTCTGTTCAATATATTTTCTCGGAAGAAGAAAAGTTCAACTTCGATTCTGAATTTTCTCATTGAAAATGAAATGAGCTATTGATCAATTCGATGTCCCCAGAAAAATATAAAAAATTTTCACTTCAGTTCAGATTTTTCTCAAAGAGATGAAAAAATTTAAAAGACTATCCCAAATTTTTAATAGAAGATAGAAAAGTTTAAGTTCTCTTCTTGATTTTACCAACAAACACAATTAAATTATAATTTCACCAGAGAAAATAAATAGCTTACTCTTCAGTTTTAAGTTCAGCAAGACATAAAAAATTTAAAGTTCTGTTCTAAATTTTTCCATAGAAGATAGGAAAAGTTATACTATGATAGTGATTATTTTCCGTGAAGATAAAAAAGTTTCACTTTAATTCAAAATTTTCTTAAATTCAGTTCCGACTTTTCACATAGAGATGAAAAAAATTTAAAGTTCTGTTCCAAATTTTTCATAGAATATTGGAAAAGTTATACTTTGATCGTGAATATTCAAGTTTTCTTCTGAATTTTACCAAAGAACACAATTAAATTCTAATTTCTCCATAGAAAATAAAAAGCTGCCACTTCAGTTTTAAGTTCGCCATGACATAAAAAATTTAAAGTTCAATTCTAAATTTCTACATAGAAGATAGGAAAAGTTATACTATGATTGTGATTATTTTCTATGAAGATTAAAAGTTTCACTTCAATTTTAAATTTTCTCAAGGAAGTGAAGAAAAGTTCAACTTCAATTCTGAATTTTCTCAATGAAAATGAAATAAGTTATTGATCATTTCTATTTTCCCAAAATAATATAAAAATTTTCCACTTCAGTTTAGATTTTTCTCAAACAGATGAAAAAATTTAAAATACTGTTCCAAATTTTTCATAGAAGATAGAAAAGTTCTTGTTCTCTTCTGAATTTTACCAAAGAACATAATTCATTTCTAATTTCTCCAGAGAAAATAAAAAGTTTCCATATCACTTTTAAGTTCACCAAGACATAAAAATTTAAAGTTCAATTCTAAATTTTTCCACAGAAGATAGGAAAAGTTATACTATGATTGTGATTATTTTCCATGAAGATAAGAAGTTTCACTTTAATTCTAAATTTTCTTAAATTCAATTCCGACCTTTCTCAAAGAGATGAAAAAATTTGAAGTTCTGTTCCAAATATTTTCCCGGAAAAAGAAAACTTCAACTTCGATTCTGAATTTTCACAATGAAAATGAAATAAGTTATTGATCAATTCTGTTTTCCTAAAATAATATAAAATTTTCCACTTCAATTCAGATTTTTTTCAAAGAGATGACAAAATTTTAAATATTGTTCTAAATTTTTCATAGAAGATAGGAAAAGTTATGCTTCGATTGTGAACATTCTTCATGAAGATATGGAGCTACACTTTAGTTCTGAGTTTTCTCGAAGAAGTTCAAAATGTACAAGTTCTCTTCTAAATTTTCTTAGAGAAGAGAAAAAAAAGTTAGCTCAATTCTGAAATTTACCAATGAAAATGAAAAAGCTTCCATTTCAGTTCCTAATTTCTCAAATACATAAAAAATTTAAAGTTCAATTCTAAATTTTTCCATAGACGATAGGAATGATTATACTATGATTGTGATTATTTACCATGAAGATAAAAAGTTTCACTTTATCTCTAATTTTTCTTAAATTCAGTTCATTCATCTAACCACCAAAAACAATAGGTTAGGTTAGGTATAAATAAATATTAATAAATAATTAGAAACATCTCTACATGTTTAAGTTAGGTTAGGCTAACTTATCATGAGCGCTCATGATAAGCTAACCTAACCTAACTTAAACATGGTCAAAAGATTAAATTAGGTTAGGTTAGGCTAGCTTAAGTTAGGTTAGGTTAAGTTAGGTTAGGTTAGGTTAGGTTAGCCTACGTACGCGCGCGTACGTAGGTAAAATTCAGAAAAGAACTTGAACTTTTCTATCTTCTATGAAAAATTGAGCCTGCTAGTAGTATCATTATCTCTAAAATGATTTTTCTTACATCTCTGACCTTTTTAATAGATATTCTAAACGTTTGACGTTCTAGCATACCCTAAAAATAATGAACACTTAACAAAATAATGCATTAGATATTTTTAATGAAATAACGACATGTAGAATATTAATATAAAAATATGTTAAATACATTATTATACATTATTAGTACACTTGCGCTTCACTTTCCGTCAATTCATCTTTATATTCATTGATGATATTGTCTGCTAATGTCCTTTTTATTCTGCCTGCGATTTCACTGTCTATTGTCACATTATTTTTACATAGATACCAGTTTTGGCACATTGACATGATATGATTTATGATGTTGATGCAGCTGTATGCATGTCTTCCTTTTGCTTTCATTTGAATGCTAACACCGGAAAGATTGCGATAAGATCTATCAACGGCTAACATGCTACCAGAACCATTAGCTAGAAGTTGTCCCTCTTCATCAACTATTATTTTTAAGTTGGCATTCTCTTTGACTACTAATTTCTCTGGTAATGTTACTCTCGCATATCCACCACTTGCATGATGGAAATTCTTGGCTACACCAAAGGAATTTAACTCCTCACTGTCATGACAACGTATGCATACATTCCCAATAAGATCTCCACTTGCACTCGTTTCATACTTCAGGTATTTCTCCTTGTCAGCATTCAACACGACGATGATTTTTTCATTTGCACATACTTTCGTCGAATAATTCATCTTCACTTTTTACAGATATGAATTGTGTGTTGATCCTTCCACTGCGTAAAAAATACTGATTTAACGCATGCAATAAACTCGGTAGTGTCGATAACCTGCCATAGAGTATCAGTGGAAAAGCCGCGTCGTGTCTATGAATAAGCACAGAGTACGATTGGTAGAGCCGTAAGCATATTTCATGTCATTTTAAGATTTAAGAAAATTTAGAATTAAAGTGAAACTTTTTATCTTCATGGAAAATAATCATAATCATAGTATAACTTTTCCTATCTTCTGTGGAAAAATTTAGAAGTGAACTTTAAATTTTTTATGTCTTCTTGAACTTAAAACTAAAGTGGAAAATATTTGGAGCCGAACTTTAAATTTTTTCATCTCTTTGAGAAAAGTCGGAACTGAATTTAAGAAAATTTAGAATTAAAGTGAAACTTTTTATCTTCATAGAAAATAATCACAATCATAGTATAACTTTTCCTATCTTCTATGGAAAAATTTAGAACTGAACTTTAAATTTTTTATGTCTTGGTGAACATAAAACTGACGTGGAAGTTTCACCTACTAAATATTAAGAAACCTTAGCTCAGAAAAGCCTAAAATAGCCAACAACTCATCCCAAACTATAAGTTTCAGCCAACAAACACCTCTGAGGGACTAACAATCCTAGCTCTGAAAATTACAAAAAGTAAACTACACCTCCCAAATCATAATTTTTCTGAAAGCACACACCTATGTAATGCTAAGAAATCTAGATCAGAAAAGTCAAAAATAGCAAACCACTCATTCCCAAATCATAGGTTTCAGTCAACACACACCTACGAAAGGCTAAGAAATCCAGCTCAGAAAATTCAAAAAATAGCAACCCACACATCCCAAATCATAGGTTTCAGACACCACACACCTACGAAAGACTAAGAAATCTGGTTATGAAAAGTCGGAAATAGCAATTTGCATACCTCAAATCATAAGTTTCAGACAACACACACCTATGAAATACTAAGAAACCTTAGCTCAGAAAAGCCTGAAATAGCAAACTTTTCATCCCAAACTATAGGTTTCAGACAACAAACACCTATGAAGGACTAGGAATCCTAGCTCTGAAAAGTCTAAAAAGCAAACTACAAATCCCAAATCATAATTTTCTGACAGCACACACCTATGAAAGACTAAGAAACCTAGCTCAGAAAAGTCAAAAATATCAAATTAACCATCCCAAATCATTTGTTTCAGACAACAAACACCAACGAAAGACTAAGAAATCTAGCTTAGTAAAGCCCGAAATAGTAATTTACATATACCGAATCATAAGTTTCAGAAAATATCCACCTATAAAATACTAAGAAACTTTGGCTCAGAAAAGCCTGAAATAGCAAATTCCCCACCTCAAATCATAAGTTTCAGACAACACACACCTATGAAATACTAAGAAACCTTAGCTCAGAAAAGCCTGAAATAGCAAACTATTCATCCCAAACTATAGGTTTCAGACAACAAACACCTATGAGGGAATATGAATATTAGCTCTGAAAAGTCCGAAAAGCAAACTACAAATCCCAAATCATAGGTTTCAGACAACACACACCAACCAAAGACTAAGAACCTTATATCCTAAATCATAGGTTTCAGTCAACACACACCAACGAAAGACTAAGAAATCTAACTTGGAAAAGCCCGAAATAGTAATTTACATATCCCAAATCATAAGTTTCAGACAACATTCACCTACAAAATACTATGAAACCTTAGCTCAGAAAGGCCTGAAATAGCAAATTAGACACCTCAAGTCATAAGTTTCAGACAACACAAACCTATGAAATACTAAGAAACCTTAGCTCAGAAAAGCCTGAAATATTAAACTACTCATCCCAAACTAAAGGTTTCAGACAACAAACACCTATGAGGGACTAAGAATCCTAGCTCTGAAAAGTCCAAAAAGCAAAACTACAATCACAAATCATAGGTTTCAGACAACACACACCAACGAAAGACTAAGAAATCTAGCTTAGAAAAGCCCAAAATAGTAATTTACATATCCCAAATCATAAGTTTCAGTCAACACACACCTACGAAAGGCTAAGAAATCCAGCTCTGAAAAGTCCAAAAGCAAACTACTCATCCCAAACTATAGGTTTCAGACTACAAACACCTGTGAAAGGCTAAGAAATCTAGCTCAGAAAAGACAAAAATAGTAATTTACATATCCCAAATCATAAGTTTCTGACAACACACACCTATGAAAGGCTAAAAAACCTAGCTCGGAAAAGTCAAAAATAGCAAACTACTCATCCCAAACTATAGGTTTCAAACAACAAATACCTATGAGGGACTAAGAAATCTAGCTCAGAAAAGCCCAAAATAGTAATTTACATATCCCAAATCATAATTTTCTGACAACATTCACCTATGATATACTAGGAAAGCCTAGCTCATAAAAGTCTGAAATAGCAAACTACTCATCCCAAACTAGAAGTTTCAGACAACAAACACCTATGAGAGACTAAGAATCCTAGCTCTGAAAAGTCCAAATAGCAAACTACACATCCCAAATCATAATTTTCTGACAACACACACGTATGAAAGGCTAAAAAATCCAGCTCAGAAAAGTCAAAAATAGCAAGCCACACGTCCCAAATCATAGGTTTCAGACAACACATACCTATGAAAGACTAAGAAATCCAACTCAGAAAAGTCAAAAATAGCAACCCATACACCCCAAATCATAGGTTTCAGACAAAATACATCACCGAAAGACGGGGTCCGGGGAACCTTTGGGGACCGGTGGGTTCCTTCGGGATTGGGGTATGGGGATCGGAGCTCTTTGGGTCGGGGTAGGGCGATCGGGGCCCTTTGGGGTTGGGGTAGAGGACCTCACGACACTGTTCAAATAGAACTTGCTTACTATAACGACCACACTCAAAACCTCTTCTAAAACCTTTTCTAAAAATCATCTTTTAAAATGTCTCTAACTGTTTCGCCGAAATAATTCCCTAAAATGTCTAAAACCGTTTCACCCAAATAATCCCTAAATGTAATCTCAGCGTGTTCCTTTTGTTTTTGGCATCTCTGTGCTTTCAATTTTCTAGGAAACCCTTTCCTACGTTAATCTCTTCATCTCATAAATGTTCCTAGCTACACTATTAAGGTTTCGTTAGAATATCAATTTATCTCTCCGACTTAAAGCTCAGTGAAGCCGTATTTAAAAATAGAATTTCTATCTCTTTAGACTCCCACATAATTCCAAGATAACAAGTGATGTCATTTCTAATTCCTGACACTAAAGATCAATGAAGCCCTATTTAAAAAAAGAATATTAATTTTTCTCTCTGACCTAAAGAACGTTTATCCCTCAGACCTAAGATTAAAGAAGCCATAATATTTCTTAATTCCCCTTTCGTGAATCAATAATTCCCCTCCGATTATGTAAATCAATTTCTCAGGTTAGGCTAGCCTAAAGATCAAAGAAACCATAATTTTTCTTAATTCCCCCTTCGTGAATCAATAAATTCCCCTAGTGATTATGTAAATCAAGTTCTCAGGTTAGGTTAGCCTAAAGATCAAAGAAGCCATGTTTGTTTCTTAATCCCCCCTTCGTGAATCAATACATTCCCCTAGCGATTATGTAAATCAATTTCTCAGGTTAGGTTAGCCTAAAGATCAATGAAGCCATGTTTGTTTCTTAATTCTACTTTTGTGAACCAATAATTCCCCCACCGATTATGTAAATCACCCCAATGTCATTACACCTGGACAAACAACAGCAAATAAATTGACCTTGAAACATCCATCAAAGTGAGAAAATCCCTGTTTTTCCATTCTCACTGACAATGAACCATAAAACATCCATCAAAGTGAGAAAGTTCCTGTTTTTTCATTCTCACTGACAAAAACCATAAAACAGACATAAATTGTTGTTGACATCCATGAAAAACATCAAATAAATTTACCAACACCCATAATCATCCAAGAAAACAATTGCTGTTGACATCCATAAAAGTGAGAAAGTTCCTGTTTTTTCATTCTCACTGACAAAAACCATAAAACAGACATAAATTGCTGTTAACATCCATAAATGTGAGAAAATTCCTGTTTTTTCATTCTCACTGACAAAAACAATAAAACAGACATGAATTGCTGTTGACATCCATTAAAAACATCAAATAAATTGACCAACATACATAACCATCCAAGAAAACATCCTTCAATGTGAGAAAATTCATGTTTTTTCAAGTGAGAAAAATACTGTTTTTCCATTCTCACTGACAAAAACCATAAAAACATGCATCAATTATGTAAAAAAGTTGTAGGTGGCAGCAGGGGTGTCGCGTGGGGCTGGTACCCCCTTTCTACTAAACACTTGATATTTTGGGATACATTCTTGTAGGGTGCCAGTAGCTTTCTCATTTAGTAATTAATTTATTTTAAGGTGATACCCTTGAATACGCAGGGATCCTGCAGGGATCCCAAGGCTTATAAATATATGAATGAAGTAGTAAAGAAGAAGAGCAATTTGAGGTGTTTTTTCGTTTTTTTGCTTATTTTTTTGGAAGAGGAGAGTTGATTAATATTTATGTTACTATGTTGTGATGTGTATTATAAAACATGGTGTTGTGTAGCCTCTTTCGGCTTGTAATAAAATTGTATCTACCTAAGCCATAAGCTATATTTAGCGGGATCCTATTTAGATATCATATGATATATGATGATATGTCATACGCCGTTGTACAGCAGGCGAAATTTCATTAAATTTTCAGCCTTGCATCCCTGAGCGCTCGCGAAATAACCTCCAGACCAAAGACATCTGAAAGGAATTTGCGATGGAGGAATAGCAAAGTGTCTTTTCCTAAGATGGGACAATTAAGAAACGATATAAATTTCCAACTGAGACTTAGCTCATGCAACAAGGTTTAGTTGCTTTGGTTTCTGTCATTTATTAGCAATTGGAATAAGAATCGAAAACGTGACTGAATATATTAAAATGAAATAATAATAGGTAACAGTCTTTTTACTTGTTTTTTCTCCCCAAAAAACTATAGAGTCAACAAAGAATATCTTATATTCCATTAGAACTGACTATTCAAATAATAACAACTAATAATAAAACACCCTTGAAAAATTGGTTTTCCTTTAGCCAGGACAAAAAATATTGATCTGCACCTATAACCTTTAATTTTCTTCTTGTGGAGTTAAAAAAAGACGAACTCTTGTATAAAATTTGGAAAATCAGTTGAATATGTCTCTTGATGGGATTGATTCAATCAAACTACAAAATCTTTTTATTTATGATATTTGAAAAAGCTTGAGTGAGTTCCAGCATGTTGCAAGCTTGCATTCGGCTTGAAAATGAGTTTGTTTCTTGATAGTCGTTCGAAGAATGTCTTAGTGAAGCGCTAATAAGTTTCCCTGTGTATACCGACTAAGGCTTATTCATTTATCCGGAAATACTTCTTAGCTGCTAATTGATTGACGGAGCATATCCAGGAATGAGCCCTAATTTCATTGGCAACTCAATTTACTAACACTTCTTAGACAAATTAATGTTCTTAGATATTCGATGGACTGTCTATTGTAAATGAAAAGCGCTGCAAACCTATTTATCTTACTTTCTTTCAGAATGAATGATCCTACAATAAGAAGTACAGAAGGATCCGAAGAGAAACCCAGTACAGAAAGACCTGTAGGGAAGCACAGGGAAGTAGTAAGTTTTTTCTCGCTCTCATTAGGTAATCCTATTGGTTTTTGTAAACAAAAATCATAACGAGACGAAGCCCTTAGGGCTGATGTCCAGTTAGCTTAAAAGGAGCCACAACAAAAAAATGGATAAATCCATCAATCGGTAAGGATAAAATAAAAAAAGAAAAGAACACAAGTAAAATATTAGTAGTAGTGTGAGTGTAATAGATATCAAATATACATGGAATTACACAAGCCTGAGGCATGAATATGTGTGCAGTTTGACGAGCACATTGTATAAAGTGATCAAACATGTTATATTTGGAACTAGGGACGAGATTGTATAAGGTAGTCAGACTGATTTAGCCGATACATGCTTTATCAAGTTCGCTCTTATATCATCATAACATGTTTTTTTTTCCTGGTTCAATATTCAAAATTAATCTTCCTTATATTACATGTTCAAAAGATGGTCTTTGTCTAGAAATACTGGTTTTCAGCTGGAGAGCTTATAATCATGTTTTTTGTACTATAAATATAGAGCAAATTGGTTATTCTGTATCAGTTGAATAATACAACTTGTAATAAGCCTTTTACAGTTAAATTTATTCGTTTTTTCTAATGGAGAACAGCAAAAGAATCATGATGGTAAGTAAATATACATTATTCTTGAATTATCATAAAAAGCGTGATCTTTTTCCAATTGGTATCTGCCTTATGTCTTTTCGGATTTGGTTTGATTTGGTGATTATAATTTACATCTAACGATATCCAAATCTGGGTTTGCTTTAAGCAGTGGCCAAAGGTTTTTCGGTATAGCTGGCTTTTAACTATCTGTAATAGTTTTCGGATTGACAGGGGACCGCATATTTTTCGCTAGTGTCATACCAGATGTCCAGGTATAAAGGTATCTGGCTAAAAAAGCGTTCACGAATGCACATTCCTATTTTATCTCAACTGATAGCAATTATCTTCCTTGCCATATATAATTGAAAAAGATCTACAATTGTCATCTTTTGGGATTTGGTATTGTGGAATTGAAGGGGGTGCATTCCCTCCATTAATATTCTGAAAAAATAATAGACGAAGTAAACAATCAAAATTGTTTTTTCTTTTCTTTACATATCATATTTAAAATTTATCTTGCTTAGGCTCCATCTAGGACTGCTTTTTTTTCTATGTTTTTTAAGATTATTGAAATTTAGGCCTATACGGTTATAAGCTACCTAGTGAGAAAACTGAAAATGCACAGGTGTGTATTTACTCAGGGGGGTAAAAAAGGAGACTTGGGGGAGGAGTGCACCCCATTAATATTCTGAATAAATAATAGACGGACGAAATAATAAAAAAAAATCTTTTCTTTTGTTTGTGTATTGTATTTAAAATATATCTGTCTAAGGCTCCACCCCTGACTGTCGTTCTTTTTACTATGAGTTTAAATAGATTTTGATTTAGGCCTATACGGTTATAAACTACCTACTGAAAAAACAAAAAATGTGCGCGTGTGTATTTACTCAAGAGGGTAATTATTGTAGAAAAAAAAGAGCAGCTGGGGAAGGGGTACTCTCCATTAATATTCTGAATAAATAATAGATGAAGTAAATAATCAAAATTGTATTTTTTCTTATATCGCATTTAAAACTATATTTTATGGCATTCCATACAGGTATAGGCTATTTGGCTCTAAATGTTTCTTATGTACTTTACAGAAATATCTCGTTTTTATGACTATAATTGAACAATACGCCTCCTTTAAATACAAACAATATCGTTAATGTATTTGGAGTGGGCTTTGGGAAAGTGGGAGGGGTGCAACCCCACCATTAATATTCTGAATAAATTTAAAACGTAACTAATAGTTAATTTTTTTTCTTTTATCATATGTTGAAGTGGTGTTCTTTTTTTTCTATGTGTTTTAGGATGATTTAAGCCTATAAGGCTACAAGTTACATAGTAACAAAAAAACTGAAATTAATTTTTATTCAAGGACACTGGTATTCAAACACCAAGCCAAAAGCGATTGAAGCTAGAAACCAGCACGTTTAGCACTGACACAGAAATTATCAGAACCGTGAAATCGAGGAGGGATGGTGTAATCTACTTCGCACCCTAAACACTTTTTACCGACCTACCTGTACTTTCCAAGATAACCCCCAATTTATTGGATAGTTTTCAACTTTATAATGCGCTCACAATTTTGCATCGGAAAAAGGAGTAGGGGTCTTGTAGAAACGGGTGCGGGGGATGGGGAAAAAAACCTTAACTTTGCTAAATTACTTTTGGTACTTATTTAGTACCTGGTAAATATGTGAGTAGAAGTGAAAAGGTTCATGAGAAATAGGTTATCGCTTCTTACTGAGCTAATGGTAGCTCCTTCACAGATATTTTTTTATTGGATTTTATTGCTATTAGCCAAACATTACGATGTTTGTGTGTGTGTCTGTGTGTGTGTGTCTGTGTGTGTGTGTCTGTGTGTGTGTGTCTGTGTGTGTGTGTCTCTTTGTGTGTGTCTGTGTGTGTGTGTCTGTGTATGTGTGTCTGTGTATGTGTGTCTGTGTATGTGTGTCTGTGTATGTGTGTCTGTGTATGTGTGTCTCTGTGTGTGTGTCTGTGTATGTGTGTCTCTGTATGTGTGTCTTTGTTTGTGTGTCTCTGTGTGTGTGTGTCTGTGTGTGTGTGTGTGTGTGTGTGTGTGTGTGTGTGTGTGTGTGTGTGTGTGTGTGTGTGTGTGTGTGTGTGTGTGTGTCTCTCTGTGTGTCTCTGTGTGTGTGTGTCTGTGTGTCTTTGTCTGTGAGTGTGTGTATGTGTGTGTGTGTCTGTGTGTGTGTTTCTGTGTGTGTGTGTCTGTGTGTTTTTCTGTGTGTGTTTGTCTCTGTGTCTTTGAGACTCTGTGTGTGTGACTTTTATATAGTGTTTGATAGATTTACTCTTACTGTGGTAGGCTGGGTGTTGGTATGTGGGTCTGAGTGTCTTATTGTGTGTGTGTGTGTGTGTGTGTGTGTGTGTGTGTGTGTGTGGGTGTGTCTGTTTGTGTGTCTGTCTTTTTTTTTGTCGCTGTTTTGGTGTCAGTTTTTTAGGGGCTGGGGTGGATTGTCTGTGTGTTTGGGTCAGTGGTGGAGTGACTGATTTATTTGGTCTGGTGGTTTTTGTCTGTGTTGTTGTGTCAGTGTTTTTGTGTCTGTGGGTGAGTCTCTGTGTGTGTGTCTGTCTGTGTGTGTGTCTGTGTGTGTGTGTCTGTCTGTGTGTGTCGGTGTGTGTGTGTCTGTGAGTGTGTGTCTGTGTGTGTGTGTCTCTGTGTGTGTGTCTGTGTGTGTGTGTCTGTGTGTGTGTGTCTGTGTGTGTGTGTCTGTGTGTGTGTGTCTGTGTGTGTGTGTCTGTGTGTGTGTGTCTGTGTGTGTGTGTCTGTGTGTGTGTGTCTGTGTGTGTGTGTCTGTGTGTGTGTGTCTGTGTGTGTGTGTCTGTGTGTGTGTGTCTGTGTGTGTGTGTCTGTGTGTGTGTGTCTGTGTGTGTGTGTCTGTGTGTGTGTGTCTGTGTGTGTGTGTCTGTGTGTGTGTGTCTGTGTGTGTGTGTCTGTGTGTGTGTGTCTGTGTGTGTGTGTCTGTGAGTGTGTGTCTGTGTGTGTGTGTCTGTGTGTGTGTGTCTGTGTGTGTGTGTCTGTGTGTGTGTGTCTGTGTGTGTGTGTCTGTGTGTGTGTGTCTGTGTGTGTGTGTGTGTGTGTGTGGGTGTCTCTGTGTGTGTGTCTTTGGCTGTGTGTCTGTGAGTTTGTCTGTGAGTTTCTCTGAGTCGCATTGTGAGTTACAGAGATTTACTTATTGAGAGAGTCTCATAGAGAGTATCTGGGGTTATGTGAGTGTGTGTCTGTGTGGTTGAGTGTGGTTTGATTTCTGTTTGTTTGTGTGTCTGTGTGTGTGTGTGTGTTTGTCTCTTTTAGTTTGTCG